>NC_079453.1:13235250-13427750 GCF_903798145.1 Danio aesculapii
TTTACATCCTTGTTTATGTCCTCACTACAACATACTGTTAATTCTAGAAACTATGCATGTAATAGATCAATTTTAACAAATAAACTTACTTACAGGTTGTGGCTCACAATCCACAGCTTCCTCTATTATGGTTGGAGCTGCTCCTTCTTTGAGGAATTTTTGCCGAATCCAGCACTGCACTTGGAGAGATTTTGGAAGTTTTCCTTAGCCAAATGCTAGCTATATTTTTATATAATTCTTTTGAACATTATTAAAATTAAACTGTAAGCATTTCTCTCTTTGTGTTGTGCCCTTTGGAAGCCCAAATACAGAAACAGAACAAGCTCTGTGGAAATAGCAGCATTTGGACAGCATTTTAGCTTTCTCTGCTATAAAATTATGACACCTCTGGCCACGTCCCTTCGCTGTGCGGGTTGTATGCGTGTGGTGAACCAGAAGGGTTTGTGATCATATTAAAATGTATTTTTTGTAGTCCCCAAACTTCGTTCGCTGTAGGCCCTGCTAAGCTAACTCTGTAAAAGTCAGTGTCTCTCTTTACACTGAACTTTGAGCGCCTTACATTCAGAGATGTTGTTTATGTTTACACAGCTACATTACACATCAACTAAAGTGTGAAATATGATATCGACGTGGACCACCCCTTTAAGACTGAAGTAATGGCAAACACTCTCATCCTGAAAATGAAAGTTACGTTGTCAGTTTGCCAATATTTCAGCCGAACGAAAATTTAGATGCGCAATATTTGCAGCAAAGAGGTCCCAATGACATGCAGCAGCACATTGAATCTGAGAAACAAAAAATATATATTTATTTCAAAAGGTAGGCTAGACTGTACTTGTTTATTTACCCTGTAAAAAAAATCTGGTATTTTATGTTTTTTTTTTCCAGCAACTTTAAAAAACAGCCGTTAAATTACAGACATTTACCATAAAATAATGGAGGTTAAATTACAGAAATGTCCTAATTAAAATAAAATAAAATAAAAAATTTCTGTAAATTTCTGTCATTTACCGTGTGTTATTATACTTTTTCGGCAGCTGGGGTGTAAAATATGTAAAAAAAAATTTGCATCTGTAAAAATACTCATTCTTTATTAAAAAAGCACATTTTCCTTAATGCAAGGATTATATATATATATATATATATATATATATATATATATATATATATATATATATATATATATATATATATATATATATATATATATATATATATATATATATATATATATATATATATATTTGGCCTATTAATATATAATATCTTTAAATATTTTAATTTCTTTAGTTAAATTTTATAGTAATAAAATACATTATTATTTTAAAAATACACTCAAAATATTTTCTTTTACTTGTTCAAACTACTTGATTAAGATGAGCTGAACTTATTTTTTTTATGTTTAATCCACATAAATTTGTTAAAAGTGTTAAGTTAACTTAATCGATTTGTGTTGAGACAATATGAATGAATTATGTGGAACCCTGCATTTTTTACAGTGTATATTAAATTAAACTGTAAATGAAAATATAACGTTTATTTAGGTAGGCTAATGAAACAATTATTTAATTTCCTGTTCAGTTGCTGTGTTTGGAATTTAACATTAAGTTCAATAAAAAAATTTTATGACATGTCGTTTAAAATATAGGACATATAATAACTTGACACCAGAGCTGTATAATTATGCAGTGTGCAAACACATTATATGCAGGGTTGTTGCCAGTAATATCGCATATCACGTTATTAAACCATCCAGATTTACCGCAAGGGGAATTTCCTCATCGCAATGACCCTAGCAATGACAATGCAATGTGGTTGCTAGGGTATAGGGTATCCTTTAGGCAAGAAGTAGAAAATGTATTATTATATATTATTTATTGGTCAAATATACAAAGAGCATTTAGAAAGTTTTAGTTAAATGTTGTAAAATCGTCTACTGGGGCCACAAAAACAAGGAAACGCCACAGTATTTTTCCTTCTAAAGGTTACGTCCTTCCACCCACGCAATGCACTTGATGTAATTATTAAATATTCTTTGAAGTCTCGATCTAAAGTGTTCCCACTCACCGGTAAAGAATAAACTCCCAGAGGCTAAAACAGAGTTAAACAAAAACACAGTCATGCTGTTTTGTCTGTCCTTTCACAAGCTGCTTCCCTGTGTGTGGGGTCAGATCAGGCTTCAAACAGCTGACTGGACGCGTGTGTGTGATTGTTTGTGTGTGGGTTCGTGTGTGTAAGCGTCTGGAACTAAGAGAGAGAAGCAGAAAGAGTATCTAAGGAAGTCCAGTCACATGATAATGGTTCTGTGAGTCCCAGCTGATCATATGGTGGCGATAAATCAAATGTATAACCATATAATAATTAACAAAAGCATCAGACTTATGTTATATATATTAACATCACATTTTACAGTACAATAATGTGGTTTAAAAATGACTAGACACATCTACTAAAGTGAAAAAAAAAGACGTCTGGCACTTTATAAAGAAAGTGTCTGTCTAATAAAACTCCTCCCTTCTTTTTGCTGGAGTGTTTGTGTAAGAGCCTGCAGGCCTGGCATGAAAATCTTATTCCCTAAAGTGGACCAGTAATCACGAGTGCCAATTCAGTCGACGTTCCCTCAAGATCTACACTGAAAGTATGTGTGTGTGTGTGTGTGTGTGTGTGTGTGTGTGTGTGTGTGTGTGTGTGTGTGTGTGTGTGTGTGTGATTTTTAGTGGCATGATGTCATGGAAAGGCCCACAATTCAAACAGACCTTTAGCTGTAATGATAAGAGGACGTGTTTAAATAATAACTGGGTGAATGTGACCAATCAGTCTTAACCTTATGAGTTTGTATTGTTTGAACTAGCACATGGGAAAGTTTTCTGCTTTTATTTATATGATGTAAAACAAATTTAAAAAAGGAAACTGCGACTTTATTTCACAGTTCTAACTTTGTAACTGTAATATAAAAAAAAAAATAAAGAGATATAACACATTAACTGATTTATAAAAACAAATAATGTGCATAAAATAAGAAATAGTTAGACCATGTTTCTAGACATGGTTATGTAAATTTTTAGACAACAAAATATCACTGATTTAATCTCAGAAGAGTTAATAAATCTAGCTATGGTGGAATAAACATCGTCTTCAATCATAACAACTGAAATAATTTGCTAGTCTGACCAGTTATTTGCTAACTAAATACTCTAAATGACAACATTTTGTCTTGAAATTTGAAAAAAATAAAACATGTTAACAGACCTTTATATAATAAAGCAAAATAATAAGATTTTTACTCAAATTCATTTCTAATAATTTCAGTAAATCCAAAGAAATGGGTAATTTATAATGTTTTGCTGGATTTACGGGCTTAATCTTGTTTATTTGAAATATATTTGACTATGAACTTGTAATGTTAACTGCAAACATACTTTGCCCTTTATTTTTGCAAAAAAATAATAAACTGCATTTTCATTTTAAATTTCAGTTCCATCAAATGCTTCAAAAGCAGTCAAACAATGCAAAATGTTAAAATGTTTTACTATTTTTTTAAATATATTTTTTTATTTTAAACTGAAAACTCTAATGTGGAAGTGAAAAATAAGGTATTGCTTTTAGCAGTGGGAAATTGCCATTTGTCACAATCACCAGCAATCTAGTCCATACAGATCGCTAGAGAACAACATTTCTGCCACCAAAGGAACTACAAATCCTGTCATGCACCACACACGCACACCTGTTCCTGTTCGTCTTTGATTACACACACACAGCTGGGAGCTGCTCAAAGACTGATTACATGGACCATATATACAGCACACAAACAGACAGACTTTGCTAAATCTTGTTATCTGTTAAAACTGTGACATTACGACATGTTTTCCCTTGCCTTGTCGAGCTGTGTTTTGACCCTTGCTTTGTTTCATTGTTTATCCTGCCTGCTGCCTGTACCAACTGCTCACCGGTTTATTGACCACAACTCTGGATTATCTGTATGTATCTGTTTACCCCTGTTTTGACCCTTGCCTGTCTGACTAATTTTATAAATAAACTGCACATGGATCCTCAGCCTCATTGTCCAGCGTCCATAAGTTGCACACTTAAACCTGATTTACTTTTAAACTGAAAAGCTCAGACATTGCAGACTTAAGGATGTGTTAGTGCATAAATAACCTGTAGATTGATCATTAGTGTTAAGCATTAAAAGAGAAACTTGTAATAAGGAAAAAAGAACCATTACAATAATTTACTTTTTGCACTTAAAAACTGAAATTTGGACCTAACTGTGTGACACGGTCCCGAAATCATATACTGTAATATCTGACAGCTCCATCAAGAGTTAAAGAGCCCCTATTATGGGTTTTTGAAAATGACCTTTCATGTAGTGTGTAACACAGCTCTAAGTGAAGTTTTTAGCTGTTTCAGCGTGACGTCGATACAAACCTTAACCCCCGACCAATTGTTGCGCGCGCAAACCTGGGAAAATTGAAACCTGCGGCCCCACCCACAGACACTGTAGCAGATCCCGGTTTGCTTTGTGACTTTCGTCCCACGTTACTTTTTTCCCCGCTCTCTCCCCTAAATTTATGTCATTTATATATACAGTCAAGCCCGAAATTATTTCAACATAGATTCATTCTGAAAACGTAGCCTTTGTGAATCGTGAATTATGTAGCCATTTCATCTTTAAAATGAACCCTACGGAGCGGTATGATGCCATTCTTTTTCTCATTTACTAGCTGACTGCTTACCTCCGTATTTCCACTGTTATCAGTTTGTTCAGTAGCTCGACATGTACGTCGTTGAACTTGAGACAACGAGGTTTGAGGTGAAGAACGGTTTCATAAAGCAGGTAAGACAAAAACAAAAGCTAAAAATAAAATAAACAAGTAAATAACAGGATGAGAATGTGGTAAAATCTGAAAATGTGGTAAAACAGCAGCCTTTGGTGGATTTACATGAGAACAGCAGGCATGAATGGCACTCGCCAGAGAAATTTGAGATCTGAAAGAGTGTACACAGTGGCCTCTGGTAGAATCGCGTAAACAAAAAGTGCAAAAAAAATTGCTCTTGGGATGTATTTTGCTCTCTCTAGAAATGTATATAGAGGTACGTAATCAGAATAAGCCTGGGTTTAATTATTCATATCCCTTGCAAATTCTTTAAGTTACTTTTATTCAACCAGCAAGTTTCTGTTTTTTTTGCTAGTTATTAGTAGTGTGTTAAGAAGATATGCATCTTTTTTTTGGCATTTCTGAAGAGTAAATTCCCAGGTACATAGTTTTACAATTACGTTCCAGATTCAATCCCATGATTGCATTTATCTCTTTATTCAAATCTTGACAATAGGTGTGTATAATATTACAATCCCAAAGTATGTATAAATGATCAGCCAATACATTTCCACATTTTCTTCAGCATTCACCATTTTTTATATCTAGTTTGAAAGTATTTTATTTTAGGTGTTATAAAGAACCTGGTTACATTTTTCCAAATAAATTCCCTCCATGAATCTGAATCAATTGTGATCATTAGTGTTTCCCAAATAGTTAACTATTCCTCATTTGTTATAATTATATTGGCTTCTCTTTCCCATTCCTGTTTTATATGCATTGTTGAGTGTTTCTTTGCTATCGTCAGACAGGAATATTTTCTTGATACTAGTTTTTATTAACCTTTTTTTTAACCATCTACTGTATAAATACCTGCACTACTGTTGTTTTTATGTCTTCTGAATCTCTTATGTTTTTATTGAAGTAGTCTCTAAAGTGAAGGTCACGGAAAAAGTCTTGAAATGAACCTAAAAAATGCAAATATTTCAACTAATCCTTTAATAGTGGAAGCAGATGATAGTGTCACTGTACAAGATGTACAAATCAATGTACAAGAGGCATCATTGGGGAAAAAAAATCAGCTTTTATTTACATTTGACCAAATTGCCAGGGGTATAAATCATTTTGGGCTTGACTGTATAAATGAATGACATATTTGATCTTAAATCTATTATTAATCTATTATTCCAATCTATTCCAATCTATTGGCAGGAAGGTTTGTAAAATCACAGTTAACATTATCCCAATTACCTAGTTTTTTCCTCTCTGAAATAGACGTCTATAGATTTGACAGTCCAATAACATGACTAACCCTAATGTGAGTAAATGAGAACTGCGTTTCACAAGCGCTGCACTACTGACTCAAAAAACAATGTCATCTTCAGGCCTGTCATCACTCGACCATAAAATCCTGCTTCCTCGTCTCATAGTAGTAAACTGGGTCAAAGATAATATTGTGACCGCTGTCCACCCTTAAAACAACTACAAAAGGTGCTTTCTTCAGTCAGTCACATGAATTTCTCACTGACTTTTTGTTGTGTGTGGTGGTGGTGGTTTAAAGAGTGTCTTCTATAACCCTGTCCACATATGAAAGTGTTTCTTTCAATAACAAATAAGCAAGTTTATTTCATCACAGTGCCGGAACACTAAACTTCTCAGAAGATAATGAAATAAGTGATTAACGTATTTGATAAGACATCCAAACTGAAAACTCTCTGGTGATTCTGAGAAATTTGGGGCCTGCAAAAGTTAGCAACAGTGAGTGAGTCAGCATTTGCCAGGTTCCTATGATTCATGGCAAGCTGGAGTCTGGTTCTCAGAGCAATCTGAGCTGTGGAATATGTGCTGAGAGCTTTCTGAAAGTGCAAACTGAATATTATTAGATCAAGAACTAACAATAAATGCAGAAACTGAAATGATAGATACAATTTGTATTTTATGTTTAAAGGGATTGTTCACCCAAAAATGAAATGTTGTCATCATTTACTCATCCTCCACTTGTTCCAAACCTGTATGAGTTTCTTTCTTCTGAACACAAATGAAGATATACACAGTAAAAATGTACGCTGTCCCAACACAAATCTATTAAGTTAACTTAACAAATTTAAGTGGATTGAACATAAAACAATTAAGCTGTCCCCCAAAAATGTCAAGAATTGTGTAGTTTCAGCTCATTTTAAATAAATAATTTGGACAAGCAGCAAAATATATTTATGTTTTTGAGTGTACTGAAGAATGTTGGAAAGTATGAAGCTAGTAATATGCCAAAACAATCTGAATTTGAATTGTGTTCATTTAAATTATTTACAATTGTAATTTAATAAATCTGAATTTTTATGCCGTTAACACATAATGTTTGTTTTATGTATCCCGAAACTGAAAGCAGCCTTCCCTATATTTAAAGCTAAAATACATAGTTTAATTTTACATTAGGCTATATGTACAAAAAAAACATTTATTTTTTACGTATTTCCAGACCCCTCCAAACCTCCAAAATTGTCTAACATTTCAGATGTTTAATATTCAAGTTATGCAATTAAAATTTAAATTATGAATTCAAATTCAAATTAAGAAATTCAAATTCAAAACAGTTTTTAACAGCATTTAAAAGTTCAGATTTATTAAATTACAATTGTAAACAATTCAAATTAATTCAAATTCAGATTGTTTTGGCATGTTATTAGCTCCATAGGAAAGCAGCAGCCACTGACTTGCTAATTGGTTCCTAATATGGCTTCTTTTCCCCAGAAATCTTCAAAATATATTCTTTTATGTTCAACGGAAGGAATAAATTCTTTTAGAATCATTTGAGTGAGTAAATGATGACGAAATGTTTATTTGTTGGTGAACCATCCCTCAGCTCTCAACCACACAAGACTGTCTTACTCTGCCCTCTGTTGGACTAAAGTGACACTATCATCTGCTTCCACTATTAAAGGATTAGTTGAAATATTTGCATTTTTTAGGTTCATTTCAAGACTTTTTCCGTGACCTTCACTTTAGAGACTACTTCAATAAAAACATAAGAGATTCAGAAGACATAAAAACAACAGTAGTGCAGGTATTTATAGATGGTTAAAAAAAAAGTTAATAAAAACTAGTATCAAGAAAATATTCCTGTCTGACGATAACAAAGAAACACTCAACAATGTATATAAAACAGGAATGGGAAAGAGAAGCCAATATAATTATAACAAATGAGGAATGGTTAACTATTTGGGAAACACTAATGATCACAATTGATTCAGATTCATGGAGGGAATTTATTTGGAAAAATGTAACCAGGTTCTTTATAACACCTAAAATAAAATACTTTTAAACTAGAGATCAAAAATGGTGAATGCTGGAGAAAATGTGGAAATGTATTGGCTGATCATTTATACATACTTTGGGATTGTAATATTATACACACCTATTGTCAAGATTTGAATAAAGAGATAAATCAATCATGGGATTGAATCTGGAACGTAATTGTAAAACTATGTACCTGGGAATTTACTCTTCAGAAATACCAAAAAAAAAAAGATGCATATCTTCTTAACACACTACTAATAACTAGCAAAAAGGCAATTACAAAGAAATGGCTCAAGGAAGATCCGCCATCTGTAGGTGAATGATATGATATTGTTAAAGAAGTGTATGACATGGAAGTACAGACATTTTCCTTGTGACAACAAGCCTATAAAATGTCTGTATACTGGAGTAAATGGTTGAGAAGAAATGTATTGTTTTTATTGTGGTGCTTTTATTTTATATATATTTGGAGCCTGTTGATCTTTAACACGCAACCCTTAACAAAATTTTATTAGCAACATTTTATCAACGATAAATACGAATGTAAATAAGATTGTATTCGATGACCTTTGACACTTGTTTTGTATGTCTTCTTTTGTTTCTATGTTCCTTAAAAAAAATTTTTTATTGTTGTTTTGTTCTGAAACAAGGGAAAACATTGTTTTGAAAAGGGAAAACATTTTATATATATATATATATATATATATATATATATATATATATATATATATATATATATATATATATAAAACACTGGACAAACCACTGGACACCATAGAAGACCACTATATGGACAAAAATCATGTATGTTTTCCTCAAAAAAAATTTTTTCTTTTTCATTCATTTTCATTCTGCTTTATCAGAGGTAACCACAGCAGAATGAATCGCCAACTATTGCAGCATATGTTTTACACAGCGGATGCCCTTCCAGCCGCAACCCAGTACTGAAAATTACCCATACACTCTCACATTCACACAAGGGCTCATACACTACGACCAATTTAGTTTATTTAATTCATCTGTACTCCATGTATTTGGACTGTGAGGGAAACCAGAGCACCCGGAGAAAACCCACGCAGGGAGAACATGCAAACTCCCCACAGAAATGCCAACTGGCCAAGCCAGGACTCGAACCAGCAACCTTCTTGTTGTGACAGTGCTAACCACTGAGCCACCGTGTCACCCCATCTATCAGTGTTTTACATATAAATTATAATAATAAACATTTTGCGTGCGTACATATGAATGTACATATACAGTCAATGATTTTGGGCTTGACTATATATGGATGTGTAAATCTATATATACATAATAAATATACACAGTAGACACACAAAAAATATTATTTAAATGCAACATTAATTTTATATGCAATTAGTGCAATGGATGAATGTAATCTTCTCCAAAAAAAACTCTAAAACAAAATTATATACCTTTAACTTCAACTAGAGATTACAGATCCCAAATGCTACTGGTAACACTTTTGATTTTATGAATTTTTTGTAACAACCAAGCAGGAATGATAATGGATGCCAACACTGTTTTGAATTTGGACAAAGTGGGAAGGAAGCTGGGCTCCTACCTTGCGGTTAGCAGTCATCTTGCGCAGGAAGCTCAGTGTTCGCTCCAGACGATTTCCTGAAAGATCCTCTTTGTTTTCGTGTCTCTTTGCTGTTACTTGTCTTCTATCTGTATCCGAACTCAGAGCTGCACACTCACTGTCTAAACTGCACCATGAAAAATGTCAACTTAATGCATTATTACTTAAAAAATACGTAAGGTTAATTGTTTTCAACAAATAACTGTTAGACGTCTCACCTGTTGGATGATCCTCCGATCTGGTGGTGCAAATTACTCTCTAGATCACAGTGAACAAGACAGGAAAAAGATTTACAATGATTTAAGGACTGTGTATTCAAGTGTGTACATGACGTAATGTTGGGTTCTCATGTTACTTTCTGTTTTACAGAGTAGATATAAAGAGTATAACCAGAATAAAAACACTTTGTTTAAATTAAACTGCACCCATGTTCAAAAGTTAATATTTAATTTATAGATGCTAATTTATAGTTACTAATAATTTTAGAATGTTTTAAAAGTAGATACTTACAGTATTTTCGCCAAGACTATACAAAAAACAAAAAATAGTAATACGATGGCAAATATTTCTGTTAATTTTGGATTATACAAGTAAATGGATTATGTTTTGGGGTGGCGCAGTGACGCAGTGGGTAGCGCTGTTGCCTTACAGCAAGAAGGACGCTGGTTCAGGCCTCGGCTGGGTCAGTTGGCATTTCTCTGTGGAGTTTGCATGTTCTCTACGGGTGCTCCTGTTTCCCCCACAGTCCAAAGACTTGCACTATAGGTAAATTGGGTAAGCTAAATTGTCCGTAGTGTATGTGTTTTTCCCAGTGATGGGCTGCAGCTGGAAAGGCATCCACTGCATAAAACATATGCTGAAATAGTTGGTGGTTCATTCCACTGTGGCAGCCCCTGACAAATAAGGAACTAAGCCGAAGGAAAAATAATGTATGGTTTATATTTTAAAATGGAATTATTTATACATTTTTATTAATTAATTGTTGGTGTCATATGATCCTTCAGAAATAATTTAATTATGCTGATTTGGTGCTCAAACAACAATTATTACTTGTTATTATAATTTATAATGTTATTACTTGTTTAATATTTTTATTGTTGAAATATATTTAAGTTTTTATTGTTGTGCTGCTTAATAATTCTGTGGAAACTGTTGTATATTTTTATGGATTATGTGGTACATATAAAGTAAAATATAAGAACATGTGCTTATCCTAGCTGATTAAAATTGTTTATATATTTAAAAATATATGGTATATAAAAAAAACTATGTAACAAATAGAAATAAAAACATCAGAGCAAGATATTCAACGCCAAAAGCCACAATGCCAAAAGAAATAATGAAATAATGGTAAATAATTAAATAATATGAATGATGAGGAGACCCTCAAAACTAAGTGAATTGAGTCAGGTTTAGTTTTACCCATACTTGAAATTGGTCCTCTGCTTTTAACCCATACAATTGCACATTTTTGAGTTAGGGGTGAGCACACACACACACACACACACACACACGCACGCACGCACGCACGCTCACACACACACACACACAAACACACGCACCACACACACACACACAAACACACACAAACATACATAGCAATACAGCAATACTACAGCTGGATATTGAAGAGAGAGTGTGGTTCATTCACTCCCCATCTTCAGTTGCTGCTGGGACCGGGAATCAAACCAGCCACCTTCGGGTTACAAGTCCAACTCAAAAACAAACTAGACTCACCATGGCAGTAGGAGCGTGGGCGAGGGGCGGAGCTTCTGGGCATCTGTTGCATCATACACAGAGTGGGGGCGGAGGCACTGCATCCATGCATCTGATTGGACTGCTCCTGAATACAAATTCAGAGAAAATGAAAAACAACTTGAAAATTTTATTAGCTTACATACACTGTAAAAAATGTAAAAATTAGCAGTTTTCCGTATTCCGTGATTCATGTTTTTATTATTTCCCTCACCCCCCGTTTATTTATGCTTTTGAATTGCATTAGGGGACCTTGATATTTCTTTCAACAACTTTTAACCTTGAAAAGATTGAAAAAGCGACTTTTATTCATATTTTTAATAGTTTGAAGTGCTATATTGTCAGGGGTGGTGTATTTTACAGTATAAAAACCTTGTATTAATCTGCCAGTACATTTTCTGTTATTTTATAGTTTTATTCCTTTAAATATTAGTTATTTAGTTATATTATACATTTACTATTTTATATTATTTCAAACAACTAAAATGTCAATAAAAGTCACTTTGATAAACTGTAAAGTTTCATTTTCAACATCAAAGGTCGACAGAGAAGATCAAGATCCCATAATGCAATTCACAACCGGAAACAAACAGAAACTATCCAAAGGTTTGTGAGTAATACAAGTTTTCTAAAATGCAACATTGTGAAATATTATTGCAATTTATAATAACTTTTAAAAAATGCATTGTCTTTCCCAGTGATGGGTTGTGGCTGGAAGGGCATCTGCTGCGTAAAACATATGCTGGATAAGTTGGTGGTTCATTCCGCTGTGGCGACCCCAGATTAATAAAGGGACTAAGCCGAAAAGAAAATGAACGAATGAATGAATGAAATGCATTGTCAATTTTAATGCAAAATCTAATGGCAAGCAACATTTGCTGCTGATTTGCGGCTCAGAAATATTTTTTATTAATGCTGAAAACAGCTCTGCTGCATGCTTAATGTTTTTTCTTTGTGGAAACTACAAAAACTTATGGAACAGAACCTTTTTAACCATTTTCATTCATTCATTTTTTTTCTTTTTCCCTTTAGTCCCTTTATTAATCTGGGGTCGCCACAGTGGTATGAACCGTCAACTTATCAACTTTTTACACAGCGGATGCCCTTCCAGCCGCAACCCATCTTTGGGAAACATCCACTCACACTCATACACTACGGACAATTTAGCCTACCCAATTCACCTGTACCGCATGTCTTTGGACAGTGTGGGAAACAGGAGCACCCGGAGGAAACCCACACGAACGCATGGAGAATATGTAAACTCCAGAGTAATGTCAACTGACTCAGCCGAGGCTCGAACCAGCGACCTTCTTGCTGTGAGGCGACAGCCTACCTACTGTGCCACTGCGTTGCCTTTTTTAACCATTTTGTAACATTAAAAATATTTCTCACAGTTTTATGCATGTTTGCTAAATTTAAGTTTTGTTGCTTGTGATTTTCTTTTGGAAAATCAATATTACTGACCCCAAACTTTTAAATAGGAGTGTCAGAATGTATATACAGTTTGAATATCACCTTTGTAATATCTTAATTATTTGAAATGCACAGTAAATACAAGTTCAATATTGTTCTATTCACCTGCAGTTTAATTGTGCTGAACAGTTTTATCAGAGGTTAAAATGGTTAAATAATAAGTTATTTCAGACTGAAACTGCAAATGTAGCAAGTGATCAATAGAAAATCACTATGACCTCTTAGCTGAATTAAAAGAAGCTTAACTTTATAGTCCAAAATGCTAATATCAATATTAGTCTTAGGTTTATCTATAAGCTAGTGTGCTATAAAAAACAGCATTTAGAAGATATAAACTTTTAAAACATTCCTTTCTGCAAATAAGAATCAACAACTTCATACACATACACATGTGTAGGACATACACATCAGCCATGCACTTCAGCTTCTTATCAGATCCTCTGACCAATTAAATGCTCACTAGTACCTAAAGTGTGTATCTAAACACCAAAGACACACTAAAATATCTGAAATTGATCACTTAATCAAAAGGAACTTTCATAATGGGGGGTTGTGAATATGCTAAATAAACATACATTGACATAAACAAAATGCTATTGGCTAATATTTTAAAAGGGGTGGAGGTACTCAATATGTGCTGTCCAGTATGTTTCCACTGAAATTACATCATCCATTACAAACCCTTATATCTCCAGAATAAAAACTTGCCAGTAAAAACTTTTTGGATGTGTTATATGTTCAATATGTTAAATCACCATAGACATCATGTGACACCATATCTACATTTGCAGTGTTCATATCAAAGTTGTTGTCTCAAAGTCCATTATGAGCATTATAAGATGGCTAACTACTGTATGTATAATGCAGTTCACAGAGGCTCTATGTGTATTCTTCTAACCTCCAGAGCAGATCGATGATGATCCTGATGCTCCGCTCCAACTTCCTCCTCCGTGAGTGACGTCAAGGAGGCTTGAGTAACAGACCTGCGCACTTCACGGGCTCTTTTGGACCTCAATGCACCGTTCAGCACTAAGGACATCTCATCCGGATCCAGATCCTCCAGACTCACACTGACAAAAATCAAACATACATTGTTATTGCATGACATGATACAACAAGTCAGACATGTTTTCATCATGTCGTCTGATCACTATCATTACAGAGCACTGCGAAATTATAAGTTCCATAGGACACCTGCAATAACATAAACAGACCTACACACTTGTAAACACATACAAACCCATGACCTCACAGTTTTATACTTACTCTTTCCTCGTCCTGAGGTTGATCTGAAGTCAGTTTTGTTTGAACTAACTGGAGAAAATCTCATGCTGAAATATAACGTTAGCGCTGTACTGCAGAGACTTATGTATGTCTGTGTGTGTGTGTGTGTGTCTTCACTGAGTACATTGGCACTGGCTGGTAGTGACCTCACAATAATAGTCCACAGAGTGACACAGTAGAGGCCCTATATAAGTGGACGAGTATGTGTGTGTGAGAGAGAGAAAGCAATAATGGAATAAAAGCAATAATAGATTAAAAATGATGTAAATGATCTACTATGTTGCATCTTAAGTGCTTTTTAAAGTCAATGCACATCAACATATGTATGACATAAAATTAAACTAGAAAAAGATTGTTACTGTCGCATAGCCAGACTTTCAGACTGACAGCAGATGGTCTGAACTCTATAGCAGCTTTTATTGTTCATGGACCACCCAAAAGGGCTATGACCGACAAAAAAAGTTCACTTTGTTCAGCTTCATGTTTAGTGGTGGTATAATAAAGAGCTTACACTTATATTAAAAGTTATAGACATCTAGATGATCTTGATAAGTGTTTATTGTAGCAACTGAAAGCACTTTATCTTTCTTTATACAGGAAGGAGTTTGGCATCACAACCTTTTTTTTTTGTATGCGGATTGTTTAAAGGCACAGTATGTCATTTTCGCCATTAGTTGGCATGTACACTACCTGACAAAAGTCTTGTCATCGATCACAGTTGTAAGAGTAACAAATAATAACCTGACTTCTAGTAGATCATTTGGAAAAGTGGCAAAAGGTAGCTTTTCAGATGAATCATCTGTTGAACTGCATCCCAATCATCACAAATACTGCAGAAGACCTATTGGAACCCACATGGACCTAAGATTATCCTAGAAATCAGTCAAGTTTGGTGAAGGAAAAAATCATGGTTTGGGGTTACATTCAGTATTGGGGCGTGTGAGAGATCTGCAGAGTGGTTGCCCATTACATTACAAACCACAGAAGAGGGCAAATTCTTCAGCAGGATAGTGCTCCTTCTCATACTTTAGCCTTCAACATTTCCCAAAAAGGGTTCCTGAAAGCAAATAAGGTGCTCCAGGATTGGCCAGCCCAGTCACCAGAATGAACATTATTGGGCATTGAGATGTATGGTTGCAGTCATCTAAGCTCATGGGAGTCATACACTATATTCATTCTTTTTCCACCGCACAATGACTTTATGTTCTATACTGTACATTATTTCTGTTAAGTGACAAGACTTTTGTCTTAGCAAAGTCAGACCTTCCTGTCCTAATTAAATAATTAAAAATCAAGGCAAGATCATATTTTATTTTGGCAAGATAAGCGTAATCTAGAGGTCTTTGCCGTTCATATAAGCCACTTCTGATACTAAATGATCATATATAAGTCAAGTTATTATTTGTTGATCCCTTAAACTTTTATAGACGCCAATACTTTTTTCAGGTAGGGTATTCACAACAAACAAAAGCATATATTGATGATGCCGTGAATGAGTGTGGTATTATGGGAGTTGTGGTCTTCATTACATCCAATGGGACTTCTGCATAAATAAAACATTCAAAACTAAAACTATAAAACCAAACTGGAAATCTAGGGTCATTAGCATGGCTACACAGAGCATGTCTCATAAGTTAAAATAGCTTATTTCTCTGGATTTTACCAGTCTTCAAAACATCTTACATGCATAACATAGGTATAAACAAATGTATAACATTTCTAGTGCTTTTTTATATTTTAATGAATTTTAAAAGTGTACACATTGTACTGTTACAGACAGACACAAGCACACATCTCTGGGAAATCTTGTTGAATTCAGTAATTAGATGAAAAAGATGAAACTCCTGAAGTGGATCAGATATTGACACAATGATCTGTAGGCATCACATTTAAAGCTATGTACATATATAACATTAACATATAACATAAATATGTTGGTTTAAGAGCCTGAAAACCCTTAGAAGTCTGTGCAGGAACTGGATGTAGTGAAATTTATTAAAATTGCTAGTGCTATGTATTTACTCTAAAAAGCTAACAAAAAAGTGAAACAAAATCTGCTTTTTTCACCATTGAGGTTTCATTAAAAATCATTATTATAATAAAACAAATGGATCTCGATATCTACATTTTTTTCTCTCCAATACATGTTGGCCAAAACCCCATTTACCCTTATAACCACTCTGAGGCTTGTCCTGTACTGCCTGATGAGATTGGAAAAAAACTGAAAATAGATCAGAGAGCATTTTACTATATAATGTCGTTAGATGCTTCAAATTCTCGGTGCACTTTTGTCCAGAATTCACCAATTTATTTTCCGGACTGAAACAGCCAATGGCAGAACCCTACTTCTCTGCTCAGTGACCAATTTTGTGTGTTGATTCTGATGTTTGTTTTTGATGATTCTCCAACATACCTTTTCTAGATTATACAACAATCAAGTTTTGCTTTTTTATATATATATGTTGGTGTTTTATAGAATCAGTGCTGCTATGTCTCTGAACAAGATGCCCAAGACCTCTGGCAGAAAAACAGACCCACAACATAAACAAATCCAGTAATATATTTGACTGTAAACATGAGCAGGGTCGGATTTAACCAATAAGCAAGGTAAGCAGCTGCTTAGGGCCTAAGGAATATCTGAGGGCCTCCAAATAAATACCTAGAAGTATAAATATACCTATAAATTATATATAACATAATTTTCTATCATATTTTGTATGACGAGGGCCTAAAAAAATAAACAGTTAATTATTACATCAACGCAAATGTGTCCCCCACCTTCAAACATGGAGCAGTCAAATCAGGTAAATTTTTAAGTTAATTTAGTTTTAAAAAGAAATAGTTTATCATTTTTTAGTGGTGAATTAATTTTTAAGAAAACAAATTATTTAAAAGATTTTAAAAGATGCTTTACATGTTGTTATTATTTTGCATTACGACAAAATGTAGAAAAGGAGATTAAGTGATATAAGAAAGCAAAAAACAGCTAAATAAATAAATTAAAAATAAATTAAAGTACAGAAGGTGCATTTTTACATTGTTTTAGGACAGCAGTATCTCCAGTAAAAAAATAAAAAAGAAAATAATAATAATAACAATAATTATATATATATATATATATATATATATATATATATATATATATATATATATATATATATATATATATATATCCAAAGAAGCCGTTTTAAATTGTAAATAAATCTGTGTTTTTGAAACTAATGAAGACAGCAGAAGTCAATAATTCATTTGAATTATTTAGCCTGACATGTTTACTGTAACAAAATATCTTAAATGTTTCTCAAAATAAATAATATTGTGTTTAAAGTGGGAAAAAGTTTTAGTTTACCTTGAAACCATGATATTTTTATCCAAGGTTATTATACGTCAGAATCTTATACCGGCCCATGCCTACCCTGGACATGATCCGCCACACACAATCTATTTATTTCCTTATGTAAATGTATGTAAATATATATTTATTCAGTTGTATATTGATTTCTGTAATAATATTGAATAATATGCAAATGTTTAGATGATTTATGTACAATACAATTTGTAAAGTCATATATTCTTCTATTATTTTTCCTATACTTTTCCTATACTTTCTTATAGTTGTAGCTGATGTATTGCATGAAGCGACCTGCTGTAGCTTTGTTTACCAAACAAGTGGTTCAAATTGGATTTGCATTGTAAACCTTAAATAAAAAAGAAGTTATTTACTTTGTTTATGTTAAGTTTTCAGCTCTTATGGTCTCAAAATCTGGGTCAGGTTTCCAGTGACTTATTTGTTTGAAGCTTTCACTGCACTATTGAACTGATAATCACAGTCCCTGTCCCTAATATCCGTCAAATATTTTGGGGGGGAACATGCAGAGTGAGTGAGTGGGCAGAATTGTAGCCCTGGCCTAGTCTTGACAATTCTCTTCTTCTCGAGCCAGAAAGAGGGCATTCAAATGTTTCAACTATTTAAAGTAAATTCCTTGAGGCAGTCATGTGTGCAAATGTTGTTGCAGTTCCTGGTAAAAAAAATTGCTAGCTTTGACTTCATGCCTGTTGGTAATGCATTTATGCTTCTAAAGTGTTGTAGCCTGCAGTATGTTATTTAGTATGCATACTCACTGTATTGCTATGTGCTGTAGAAAATGTTCTTGCTGTAAAACATGTTGTGGCACCAGGTTATTATGAAGAAGGTTCTTGGGTTTGCTACTGTATAGCCCCAGGTCCTGTGTGTTCTCAATCCAGGCCTGCATCTAGTGTTTCTCCTTAAAAGCTCTTTTTGAGTTTCCCATCTATGTGACTGACAACCAAATATACTCATGTTTGTTTCTGAAGGAGAAGAGGATTTTTTTTGTCTTGAAACCCTCCCAAACTATTTGTTGATGGATGCATGTAGTGTTTATGGGGTGGCACGGTGGCCCAGTGGATAGCACTGTTGCCTCATACAAGAAGGTCGCTGGCATTTCTGTGTGGAGTTTGCTTGTCCCCCCCATGGTCGCATTGTTTTTCTCCAGGTGCTCCGGTTTCCCCCACAATCCAACGACATGCTCTATAGGTGAATTGGAGAAACTAATGGGCTTTATGCACAGCTGGAGTTTTAAAGCCAATGATAAACTTATGGTCAATGCTTAATGTGACTATTTTCATTTTCACAAAATTGTTTTTACAGCATTGATGTTGTAATGTAATTATAATACTTTCAGTTAAAAAAAAATACATTCAGTTAAATAGACTTAAGCATTCATTTAGATGTTCAAGCTTAAAACGAGATGAAAGGCCGTTGTAACTTCCGTCAGTAGCAACAGGCTAGCGCAGAAATTCCATTGAAAATACTGGGGTCATATTTTAAAGACATGGTGGGGGGAATGGACTTTAATCCAGTGCTTCTTGTCCGATCTGAAACCCATTTGATATCGTATATCTAACAGGCAGTGAAGATCGCAGATTTTTAAAGAAATCCAATCTTAAATGTGACATTTTTGTAATGGAAAGACCGGAAGCCCTTGGGCTGCCTGGTTGAAAATTAAAAGTCTGTGGGCATATAGCCAATTGGCCATAGTGTATAGTATGTGTGTGTTTGTGAATGGGTGTTTTCCAGTACCGTGTTTCAGCTGGAAGGGCATCTGCTGCGTAAAACATATGCTGTAATAGTTGATAGTTCATTCTGCTGTGGCGACACTGATAAATAAGGGACTAAGCCAAAGATGAATGAATGAATGTGCTGTTTATCAATGCATAGCCTTGTGCCACTCCAATACAGTATAGACACATTTCCTCTATCACATAGATTCATAACATCTCCACTTGATTAAAACTTCTTAATTGTTGCTTATTATAGTGGAAATGGTGATTTCCAATGCTTTAGCTAATTAGTTCAGTCACTTTCTATTTTATGGAACTCAGGACACAATGTATGGATAGCTTCATGTTCATTTCAAAAAATCAAAACAAGAATTGGCGTTATTTTACTTTTATTATTTATAAGGTTTTTGATGGGTGCCAAAAACTGGGGGAAAACAACATTTATTTCATAATAATGAACCATTTTTAATTCATTCATTCATTTTCTTTCTTAGTCCCTTTATTAATCAGAGGTAGCCACAGCGGAATGAACCGCCAACTTATCCAGCACATGTTTTACGCAGCGGATGCCCTTCCAGCCGCAAGCCAACACTGGGAAACACCTACACACTCTGGAAAACATGCAAACTCCACAAAGAAATGCCAAGTGACCTAGCTGGGGCTTGAACCAGTGACCTTTATAATTCCTTTGACCTTTAGAATAGAATTGAAACTTTAGAATTCAATAAAGGTAAGATTCATTGCATTTCTGGAATGTAAAATAAAAATGCTAAACATTGTACAGTAGATTTATCTATAGCCAAGAGTGACGATTATTTTGAGCATGGCTGTGTATTTTACTTCAAATAATGATAAGTGGGGATGACATTCATCCAGTGCAGTGCTGTTTAATGATTAATTACCACTAATTGCATGCAAAATTAATGTTGAATTTAAATAATATTTTTTGTGTGTGTCAACTGTGTATATTTATCATGTATATAGATTTACACATCCATATACAGTCAAGCCCAAAATCATTGACTGTATATGTACATACATATGTACGCACGCAAAATGTTTATTATTATATTTTATATGTAAAACCTTGTTAGATGGGGTGACACAGTGGCTCAGTGGTTTGCACTGTGGTTGCCTCATAGCAAGAAGTTTGCTGGTTTGAGTCCCACCTGTGTCAGATGGCACTTCTGTGTGCATGTTCTCCCTGTGTTTGCGTGGGTTTCCTCTGGGTGCTTCAGTTTCCCCCAAAGTCCAAACACATGTGGTATAGGTGAATTGAATAAACTAAACTGGCCGTAGTGTATGTGAACAAATCTGCTTACATTTTTTTCGCTATAAAACCAAATAGAAAAATAAATATTAAATAAATGCTATACTTTCAAACTTTATAGTCTTTAAAAAAACCTGATACAAACTGAATAACATATTCAAGAAGGTTAACCTTTTGCTAAATACTATTGGTTAATGTTATATCACTATAAATGTGATGCTCACCACTGTGTGAATATCTGATCCATAACACACACTAAATGGAAAACACTTCAGAAGTTTACCCCTTTTCATCTAACTACTGAATTCAACAAGATTTCCCAGAGATGTGTGCTTGTGCGTGTCTGTAACATTACAATATCTACAATTTCTGTCATTAAAATATATAAAAAACTAAAAATGTTATATATTTTGTTTATCATGAATTACACAAAATATTAAGCAGCAAAAAATGATATATTATATCTTAAAAATTTGCATATAAGAATGATATAGACTGTAAAACCCAACAGTCCACTTTATCAAATGAAATGAGTGTCGCTAACTCAAAATTTACTGAAAGTTAATTATACTTAAGAGTTTTGAACTCAGTGTTGAAGGTTACTTCAAATTAAATAGAGTAAGTTTACAGTACTCATACAGATTCGTTTTTTTAACTCAAATGGTTTGTTGCAATCGGTTTCCTCAAATGCTTTGAGTTGCCTTAACTTATTGGGTTTTACAGTACTCAATTGGTTTGAGTTCTGTTCATTTATTGGGTTTTACTGTGCTCAAATTGCTTAGTTTACTCAAATGGATTAAGTTCACAGTACTCATCAGGATTAGTTCTTGCACTTAAATGGTTTGTTGCAATCGGTTTCCACAAACGGTTTGAGTTACTTTTTGGGTTTTAGCAGTGTAAGAATGATTTCCGATGATTTTTTTTTGCCAAAGTATTAAACTATATTTTATTATATATTATAATATAAAACAACTGTCACAGACGTTCTTTCACCTGCGTGTGTCATTGGGTGGATACCCCTGTGCCACGGCTCCAGGCTCCCAGCTGTGTCTCCTCCAGGGGTCGATTTGAGTCAGGTGACGAGTAACAGGGGAGCGCAGGGTCACATGAGCAGGGTCGATAGACATCGGTGGAGAGCAGTGAGAAGGGGAGAATGACAAACATGAAGGACGAGGAGAGGGAGGAGGAGAGCTCGACATCTGGATTTAATGAGGGAGAGAAAGAACATGATAAGTGCACAAGAGAACAATTCATGCTGAATTACTGGAACATACATAAGTCTTTCCGAACAGAAACTAATATGCACATATCCATACCGTGTCCATAAGGTCAGGCAGATCCTCAGGGCCCATACTCAGTTTGTAGATTCCCTGCTCCACCTACAGATCAAAACATGACATTACCGTTGTTTAATTGAGAATTTGCTTAAGCAAAACTTTTAAAACCAAAGATAAAGAAAAGTGAAGTTAATATAAATTACAACTGTTTCATAATTAAACAGCTATTAAGCCATTAAGTCAAGTGAAATATAAAAGTATGGCACTTGTCACCACACATTATTTCCGATTACATAACATCATGATGTTAATTTAATCTAAAATATTAATATCTTAATGCCTTGTAGCTGCATTTAGCCAATTTGAACTGGATGATAATTTAATCTACATTTGTCAACTATACGAGGACACAAAGTTGAGATTTGCTATAAAATATAACAATTCATGCAAGTATAATGTATGCATGTCTACAGTGTAAAAAAATCTGGTAATTAATAGTTTCAGTATATTGTGATTCACGAGTGTTTTCCGTTGATTTATGGCTGTGAATTGCATTATGGGATGTTGATCTCTGCTCTGTTGGCTTTTGATGTTGAAAATTCAACTCTACAAGTTTAACAAAGTGGCTTTATCGACATTTTAGTGGTATGACATAATGTAACGTATAAAAAAATAATATAGAGAGTAATAAGTCTGTAAAATAACAGAAAATGTACTGGTGGTTTATAATAAGGTTTTTGTACCGTAATATACAACACCAACCCAGACAATAAATCACTTTAAACTAAAAATGTTCATTTTTTTAGAACTTTTCAAGGTTAAAAGTTGTTGAAAGAGAGATCAAGGTCTCATAATGCAATTCAAAATCATAAATTCAAGGGGGAAAAACACAGGAAACTGCTTATTTATAGATATTTTTCAGTGTAAGCATCAAACAACAGTTTACACAACTTTACATTTTTTTTCTATACTTTAACATTGACAGAGGCAAAGCAGATTACATAGTGTGTGAAGTTAACAACAAAAGTCATAAAAATCCTAAATTAATTTGGCCAATACTTCAAAATACATAAATTAAACATATATGTGTATAGAAACATGGTCTATTTACATAAAAAGCCAATGGTGTACAACAACGGAACAGCAGTAATTATGCTGGGTTCACTTCAGAGCAAATGTGGAAAACTACGTTACTCGCTCTAGTTTATTCGTGGAAGGTTTTTCGCCTCACAAAAACTTTTCACTCAAATTATTTCAACATGCAGAACTTGCGATTAGGGCAAGTTATGTTTTTTTTGTGCATTCCGCTCTGCCTGGAATTTAATTTTATATCAATTCATTTATTCAATTTATACATTGTTCAGATGTTCTATTTTCTGACAATTATCAGATTTTTGTCCTTTAAACCGTTGCTGACCGTAAAATAACTGAAGCTATTTGGGGTATTGATATGGATATGCAATACTGAGTGTGCACTTCGTCATTGCCTCACTTGCTCTAGATTACTCAGGGGATGTTTTTTTGTCTGAAAATGTTTTTGAACGCACTGAAGACATGATTAAGGCAAATTCCATATATTCTCTGCAAAAGAATCACAAATTCTGCATCATTAATGCCAGTTGGCAGAAATTGGTCTATTTCTATTTTATTATTTGTTTGTTTACATTGACTTTGGTATGAAATTGACTTGTTCATTTACTTGTTCGAATGCTTAAATTTGCATTTGGTGTGAACCTAACATAATACAGTAAAAACCTCCCTGGACCCACTTTAGCTGTGTGTTTCTCTGAAGAAAATTGCTTAAAATGTTCATCAGCCAATCAGAATCAAGCATTCAACAGCCTACTTCTTGTTATGGCCACATCACCACGACATGTGCGCTTTATTTTTTAAAAATTTAATGGCCCGATGTCAGTTATTCCTTACATAAATCGCCCGTGATTTACATGTATGGTAAGCAAATAAATAACAACACAAATAATAATAATAATAATTATTATTATTATTATTATTATTATTATTGTTATTATTATTATTATTATAACATAACTTACATATGAGTGACATCTAACATTTTGTCTAAGGAAATGCGAGTGGTGCAAAACTGACTATCACAAAACCTTGAATGGTTACCAAGGCAATATTTGGTTGCTCCAGTACACTGATTGGTTTGTTTTCCAGTTGCTAATGTGTGCTGGGTTGTTGCTATGTAGCTGTTCGCATAAATGTAAAGAGCCCACCCTTAACTCTCTAGATATGACTACACTCTCTCCTTCCTTGCAAGTCTATGGGATTCCTACTTGTTTGCTTCTTTTATCGTGTGCCAGATGAAGCTTACTCTTTCCTTAATGTGCTTAGTCTACCAAATGTGACTCTTAGGTTTTTGTAACTTAGTTCAGTCAAGTTCATTCTGTCACATAAAGTATTTTTGACTTTTATACAAACTGTTGATTGCATGTTACCAGTATTTCTGCTATATAGACTAAAAAAATCTCATATCATATCAGTATTCAGTTTATAAATGCAATAAAACTCCAGCATATGAGGGAATGCATCGAGTCATAAAGCTGCCTGTTGAATTTTTGGTAGAAAAACAGTGTCGTAACATCACAGTGTTTTAATTCTAATCACTGGGAGTTTATGGAAAGTGAGTGATGTGTTTGGGAATAGTTTTAGTCTGTTTTTCACTCCAAGAGTCTGTTTGTCCCTCCGTTTAACCTCCCTCTAGTACGGTCTATGGTTATCGCATATTACATAACACTGTTTTGAAAACGTCTGGAGTGATTCCTCTTCCGTCCTTTTCCTTATTCTCATTCTATTATAAACGCATAGTGAAGCACATTAGTATAAAAGCGTTTCCTCTCAGTTACAATGGCCTCTGTCGCTCTAGTATTCCAGTTTGAAAATGAGTAATGCTCTGCAAATTATTTGTCTATGAATGTACACATTGCAAAGACAACAGGCTGAGATAAGGTTATTACTTCTACACCACACCTTTGTGTGCAAGCACGTACGACGAGAGAAAGTGAGCTAACTGCAGAACAGAGAATGTAGAGGTCTGGAGAACTGATCGAAGAGGTGAAAGTTTATTTAATTTCCGAGCAACGAAGCTGTCATTGCACTGTACAATTGTTTTGAGATACAAAATGTCTAATAATTATCACAAAAATTTGTCCGAATGTTAAAATTCTGTACAGATATGGTGTCGTTTACACCTGAAAATTGGAATTGGAAAGGTGTGTTTTGTTTGATCAGATCCAATGTAGGCCCAATTTACACCTGGTATTAATATGATATTAATATGACGTTACCACCATGACATCTATCAGAGGTTGGATTTTGGTCACTTTCCAACACAACCTAAAATCAACCAAATATCAACGTGTAATCATGTTACACCCTGACATTATGTGGACGTTACCACTATGACATCTATCAGAGGTTGGATTTTGGTCACTTTCCAACACAACCTAAAATCAACCAAATATCAACGTCATTTGACGTCGTTATTGGACGTCAAAATAACGTTGCCCTTAGACGCTGGCTAGACAATGAATTTTGGTCACCTGACGTCATGACCTAAATCTAACCCAATATTAACATCTTATGATGTTGTGTGCCTGCTGGGTAAAGACACACTGATCCAGTGACTGGTCTGCCCATATTCAGCTTGTCTGCCCATATTTTTAAGGACCTGGTATATTTCAAATTGAAATAAAAATTAAATGACGTTATTTCAAACAAATATCAGCCAAAAAGAGTTCTTTTTGAGTAACTTTCTCCTAAACACATTTGAGCTACCACACTGCAAAAAAATGCTTTCTTTATAAGAGGCTTTGTCTTGTTTCTATTCCAAACATTTAAAAAATTATTTTCAAGAGTTGATGTAGCTGATGATTTATTATAAAACTTGTTTGACATGCTGTCCCAGGAGAGAGCCCTGAGCTCATAAGATCCTCGAGCCCAGGGCTCCCTCCCATTTGCAAGGCGAGAGGGGAGTTTGAGCTCAGGTAGATCTCGAGAACTCCCCTGCTGTAGTAACTAATGAACAGATAGTGATTGCTCTTAAGTGATAACTACTTACTAGGAGATGTCTATGGTGCCGATTTGGATTAGTCAATTACTTCAGTTTCATTTTTTGGATGGTGGGAGGAAACCCACGTGAGCACAGGGAGAATGTATAAACTCTGCACAGAAACGTTGGCTGGCTTGGTAAGGACTAGAACCAGTGACGTTCTTGATGGGCCACCATGCCACCCATCTGGGAAAGGTGAAGGAGTCGGGGTGGAAAGGGGGGATTCTTCAAAATGAAGATGGCTGTTATATGGAACTTAGGGTATTTGTAGTGGCTTAGGAATCGTCTGATTGGTGAATCATAAATTGGATAATGCGGGACCAGCCGCAAGCAATCATAAGCATGTGCTCCTCTAGAAATTAGTTTATAAATAAACTTCACAACTAAAGAAGCTTTATCTAGACAAAAATATTGTATTGTTTTTTTTTTTATGTCCAAAATAATAATTAATAATAATTAATAAATAATTGATAAATTAATAATTTTTTCACTTTGAAATAAATTATATTTTCTTACCCATCATTATATTTAGAATGTTTTAAGGAAAAACTTACTCCATTTTGACATAACATTTTTAAAAACAAGATAATATTATATTTTATTTAACTTATTTCTTACTTCTCAACAAAAAAAGACTCTTGATTTAGGAATTTTAAGATATTTGGACTAGAAACAAAACAAAAACTCTAAGTAAGAAAAGCATTTTTGCAGTGCATTAGTCCATGGCAATTCCACAATCAGTAGGTGTGTTCTGAAGATAAGCCTTCTTTGACGTGTCATTCACTTCCTCCCCCCACCCCCCAAATGTATTTCTCATTCTATAGAGGTCATACAGGAAAACAACAACCAAAACAATAAAACTACATGAACACACTGAGTAGCAGAGCTGGTACAGATATATCCGCATTTGTACAATTGCTCACGGAGAGATTTTAAAGACTCAGAGGGGGTCACATAATGGACGAGAAGCCCACTTCATTGCACTACATCTTTTTTATGAGTTTGATTACACCTGGTGGTGCCCTTTAATGTGTATCCAAATAGAAAACAAAATAAAGATGTGGCATTTCTAGTGGAGAATGCTGTTTGTCAGATGTTCTTCACTCTCGTTGTGTTTAGGGGTACATATAAGCAATTTTGGAGTCTTCCAAAACAGTATACCATCACTCAGCCTTTTTGATCTACTTTTTTGCCCTTAAAACAACGAAAAAGAACTGTTTACTGGTATACTGGGGACTTTATCAGCAGCACGGGCATTGATGTCACAGAAACGCTCAAACTCACAGTAAAGCAGAACTATGCACTTGTTTATTCTCATGTCCTCTTACACACGCAGCTTGATTCAATCCAATCCCATACATGATGAAATCCTGATGGAGAATGCGCCCCTCAGCTGGTAAGTATCTTAGAGAGCAGAGTTACCTCTCAGAGCTGGCCAGCAGCAGAAATGAAAAACACGATGACCAACTAGAGCAGGGGTCGTGAACCATTTTTCAACAAAGAGCCATTTCTGATTTTTTTTAGCAAATGCATTTTTTAAATAGCCATTTGGATGTATGTACATCTCAAACTGCATCTTTAAAATGCATTTGCTACTGTATTACTACTTTAAATAATACAGGTTTTAAAAAAATCTTTATTTATGTTGATGCACAACTCAAAAATTAACAAATATGAAGCATCACATGAGGAGCAAGTCCATGAATGACGAAATGTCTCCCTTTAACTGTTAATAGAGTTCTTATTAATTTTGCTGTAAAAATGTACAATAAAGAAGGAATTGTAAATGTATTTTTAATAGGAATCGATAGAAATCACTGATTCATAGTGACGGTTATAATTTTTTAAACTGTAAAATATTATTGAAGGGAGACAGTTGGAGAGCCACATATTTTGGTCGAAGAGCTACATGTGGTTCGAGAGCCATAGGTTCCCTACCACTGAACTAGAGCATCAACACAGATCATTTCACTGTGCTCAAGTCGACCTCTGTGCTCCAGGTAAACCAACAGCAATAATTCTGACAGATTAATACTTTGAGTTTTAAAACAGAATGTTTTAAAACAATGCTTCCTGTTAGAATAAAAAACTCAGCTTGACAGTCTTGACAAGAGAAAACATTAGTCATGTGTCAGCTGTCAGCAAGTGCTTTACCAAAACAAGATTAAGATATATCAGGAAATAAGTATCTACAAAATAATAGTAGGAGTCTACAAAAGTATACAGACATATATTGATCAAAACATGTTTCATAAGCATATTCTTTTTGGGGGAGGGGGAGGGCTTGCACGGTGGCCCAGTGAGTAGCACATTCGCCTCACAGCAAGAAGGTCACTGGTTCGAGCCTCGGCTGGGTCAGTTGGCGTTTTGTGTGGAGTTCGCATGTTCTCCCTATGTTGGCATGGGTTTTCTCCAGGTGCTCTGGTTTCCCCCACAAGTTCAAAGACTTGTGGTATTAGTAAATTGGGTAGACTAAATTGTCCATAGTGTATGTGTGTGAATGAGTGTGTATAAATGTTTCCCAGACCAGTGATGGATTGCTGCTGGAAGGACATTCGTAGCAAACAACATATGCTGGATAAGTTGGCAGTTCATTCCGCTGTGGCGACCCCGGATTAAAAAAAGGGACTAAGCCAAAAAGAAAATGAATGAATGAATATTCTTTGGAGCAGCAGGGTGGCTCAGTGGTTAGCACTGTCGCCTCACAGCAAGAAGGTCACTGGTTCGAGTCCCAGCTGGGCCAGTTGCTATTTCTGTGTGGAGTTTGTTCTCCCCGTGTTCCTGTGGGTTTCCTCCGGGTGCTCCAGTTTCCCCCACAGTCCAAAGACATGCACTATATACAGTAGGTGAATTGCATTAACTAAATTGGCCATAGTGTATGAGTGTGTGTGTGAATATGAGAGTGTATGGGTGTTTCCCAGTACTAAGTTGCGGCTGGAAGTGCATCCGCTGTGTAAAACATACTGTATGCTAGAATAATTTATTCCACTGTGGTGACCCCTGATAAATAAGGGACAACGCCAAAGGAAAATGAATGAATGAATAAATATGTTCATTGGACTTAATTAAATTAAATGAGAAAAAAAGAGAATTTAAATTTACAAACAGTGTAAAATTTAATTCCTTATCAATTGCTGGTGCAGTTCCTTATCAATTGCTGTTTAATGTTTATTTTAATAATTAAAATGATACATTTTTAAAAATAGTTTACAAACTGATTTTTAATTTAATTTTAAATAATTCTGCATTAAAAGTATATTTTTATTTTTATTTGCTGTCAAGTATAGTTCTTAGAATGAAAATCAGCAAATATTGGTTTCTGAAGGCAAATATTGTAAATCTGAACCAGACAATAAATTGGCACTTAGTACATCTCTATCAAAAACACATCAGATTGTTCTAGACCAGATTTGGCCCACCGTCCCATCTGAGAAGAGAGGGAGAATGATGGATCGAATATCTTGTTTTGTAAATGAATCTGATAGATGGATAAAGGACAATGGGGGTTGCAGTTTAGTGTAGCATTGAACTCCATTGTGTTATTATTAGAATTGTTGAGTTTTTTACTGTAATAAATTCATTATAATTTTGTTTAAAACATACTGCATTAGTTAATATAATTTAAAGCAATGTTTTCTAGTTAGTTTTATATGTTAGGAAATGAATTAATTTAGGAATGTACATACAGTAATTTGTCTGTAATAGAGTTCGGCCCACAGCTCACAGTCAAGTTTGGTTTTTGGTGCTTCAAAACAAAAAGTTTGGGCACCCCTGTTCTAGACACACGTAGTCAAATTGACTTGCGATTAAAAAGCCTTAGGTTAAAAAAAAATGTTAAAAGCACAATATTCTCTAATCAGTTCTGATATACTTAAGTTTTTCATTTGTGAAAATGAATACGTATTTCACTACAAATTTGTACAAATTTTTAAAGTATGATATGCATCATTCTCTTCAAACCAACAAAACCGACATTCGCATTTACACTTGTTTTATTAATCTTTTGCCCATTTTATTGATTTCTTTTTGGGGAGGGTCTATGTTTGTATGTATGAATTTTTAATTTCAATATTATTGTGAAAGCAGCTTGTGCAAATCCCATATCAATATGGATGGAAACAAGTGATACTGATACACAGAGTAGCAGTTTTCATTTCGTCTCTAATGCTATGCACAACATTGTGACATCGTGGGTTTGTCCTCTAAATATTAGGCCAGTAGACAAAAAGGACATGGCCTTTTGAGGCTGTTTGAAGGCTCTGAATCACTGAGCATTTACACTACAAAAGCAAACTGCTCAAATGCAATTTTAACTATACCTAAAAAAGGTTTAAAAGATAGAGCGAGCATCATCCACTTGATTGGCTTGACAAAAATGCACTTGGCCTCTTTTCTATCCATATTTTCATGCACATCTTGGAATATAAATGCTGAGGTAGAAAATCTGATACAATCTGATACAACAAAAACACTCTTGCTCAACAGATGTGCTTTTAGTCGTTCTAAAATGCATGAGGCCAAAAGATGTCATCAAAGTTATTTAGTTAAACTACCATTCACAAAACTGTTTACAAAAGACAGGAATCAGCTTCCAAATACAAGACAACATGACAGTGTTTGTTACTGTGTGTGTCAAATCCACGCTCTATGGCACAAGACATCTATTATGTAGTAATTAAAAAGGAGCTACAGTGGTTTTCCTGGTTGCCTCAAATTTCAATGTCATTACTGGAAATTGCATGTTTCCTAACAAGATGACGTTGTACATAAAAATATTGCTTCATTCACAATTTTGGTGTAATTTACACAACTTTTAAAAATAATATATTTATTCATTTCGTACACTGTAAAAAAAAAGGTGACTCAACTCAAAATAAGCTTGCTGCAGAACTCAATTTTTAACCCGTGTACAGCAATTGACTCGATTTAAGCTGATTAAACTCAGAAATGTCCTGAAGCTGGTTACCCTTAAAATTTTAAATTGAGTCAATTTTTTTTTCTACAGTGTACAGAATTCAAACAATAATTTTTGGTAGATTTATAGAAAACTTTAGATTTTTGACACTTAACATCTCTAGGAATATAAAGATTGTATAATTAATGTATTATTCATTTTAATGTATTTCAAATGGGTTTTTGAAGTCAGAATTATAAGCCCCCCTTTGAATTTTATTTTATTTTTTAAATATTTCCCAAATTATGTTTAACAGAGCGAGGAAATTTTCACAGTATGTCTGATAATTTTTTTTCTTCTAGAAAAAGTCTTATTTGTTTTATTTCAGCTAGAATGAAAGCAGTTATTAATAATAAAAAAAACATTTTAAGGTCAAAACTATGAGCCCCTTTATGCTAATTTTTTTTTTCTACTGTCTACAGAACAAACCATTATTATACAGTAACTTGCCTAATTACCCTAACCTGCCTAGTTAACCTAATTAACCTAGTTAAGCCTTTAAATGTCACTTTGAGCTGTATAGAAGTGTCTTGAAAAATATCTAGTCAAATATTATTTACTGTAATTATGACTTTAACAGTATATATATATATATATATATATATATATATATATATATATATATATATATATATATATATATATATATATATATATATATATATATATATATACAAACTACAAATTGATTATTCTTTATTTTTTTCTTGATTTTCCCTTTTTTTCCATGATTTACCCCCACAACAAATTAATTTGGATGTGCAAATTTTTAGACTGTGATCTTAAGATTTTTGTTAGGTTAGTTCCAGTTTTAGCTTACTGACTAACACGTATATTACTGTAAAGCATTCTAAAGGAAATATTAATTTAAAAGAGAGATCGGTGAGGGGTGTACTCATTTTTGCTGAGCAATGTGTATGGTATATAAAATAGATAATTCTTTTGTTTAAATAAAATTTACAACATTACAAATGCAAATTTATAAATACAGTTTATGTTAATCTCAACAACCAAGTCAGTTTGATTCAGAATCATTTATTTTTGTAAATGGATTAACTTATTTACTGAAAGATATGATTTAAAAGAAGAGTGGAAAACATCAGTGTGAAATCAGAAGCTTAGTTCAGATGCCAAAAGGTTCTCCAGAGAACTCGTGCCAAATATGCAAGAACAAAATAGCTAAATAATGACATTTGTCACAGCAGCAATGACATATTTTTCAATAATAAAACAATTATGCAATTATGTTTTGACTGCTAAATGTTCACCTTTGGAAGGTGTGGCCAAAAATAAAACAATTTTAGTCTCCATGTGTATCTGCATGACACAGATGTCATAGCATTTAAAATTCCACAAGATCATCACAAGATTACCGATAATAATATAGTCACATTATGTCACCATGAAAGCAGCCAGCTCATTTTTCTTTTCTCCTCCAGACACATGAGAACAGCAACTTTCTGTCTTTTATACTCCCTCTTCCCCCTCCTGGGCCTCTTTTCCACTCCTCTCGCTGATATATTTACTTGGTCTTGAGTATTTTGCAATTTTCCTCCTCCGTCATCCTCCCTAAGTTAAGAGTCTAGACCCAAATAATGAATAGATCAAATTACCACCCGCTCATTGCTCAACATTGGAAGTTGAACGGTGCATTTTTAAGGTAAAGCGTGTCATTTCTGCACCACAAATAATAAGAATAATGAAGGTTTTCGATCAGGTTTCCCCAAACACTTCATCTTAGTAAGATAAACAAACTGTCTGCTTCAATCACACCTCTGGATAAGTAAACATAGTTGGGATCCCTAAAAAATCCACACTGACAGTTATGATCTCATATTGCTTACCATTTTAAATTAATCTGATAAATTAAGATTAAATTGATTTCATAATTAGTTTGTTGGGGTTTGATGGGGTTCAAATGGTTTTTTATTTTGTTTTTAAAAAGAAATGCATCAGTTTATTCAACAAGAATTGACCAAAAGTGACAGTAAACGCATTTACAATTTTTTTTAATCAATGCTTTTCCTTTTTAATGTTTTACCACAGTTAAAATATTAAGCAGTGCAACTGCTTTCCAAAATTGGTAATTAAGACTTTTTTCTGAGCATTTTAAAGGGCACCTATTTTACCCCAATTTTAAGATTTAAGTCTTTGTCTCTAGAATGTGTCTGTAAAGTTTCAGCTCAAAACACACATCAGTTTATTTTTTATGGCTTTGTGTATATTGGAAATTTGAGCTGTTTTGACTTTGTAGCTGTTTTTGATGCCTGTGCCTTTAATGCAAATGAGCTGGTTCTCCCCGCCCGTGCGTGTCAGAGCCAAAGAGATTGCTCAGTATTGCTATTATGGGTGTAGCTTCTCCTGCTGCATCTCACACATAAGCAGCACAGTGACAGACAAGAATGAAGCAGATCTTCCTTACTACAGTAAGAACATTTCCAACGGTTATTTGATGTATTTACTGTGGAGTTAATTCAAGCCTTTCTGCAACCATGAGTCGTTTTAAAGTTCGCGCATGTTTTTGAATGGCAAATGTGACAGGATAAACGTTAATATCCACCGCTGTATGGATATGCGTTATGATAATTTACAAAATAAGCCTGATTTAACGTCCATTATTTGGGATTGAAGCATCTTCTTTTATAATTGTACTGACATGCAGCTGTGGTGATGAATTATGAAGTGATTTTACTGACATTATTACACACATGCACTGCTTTAGAAACATTTTTAACTTGTAAAACTCATTCTTGAGGTGCTGCTGATCACAGAGAGCTGAACAGATCTTTTAATCACAGTTGCTTTGCACACGTCCTGTTTTGTGGATCTGATTATATGCATTACTATGGAGACATGTTAATACACGGCTGTCAATCAATTCGGTGGGTGGGAAAATCGCATTCCTACGTCAAGTTGCAAGTGGGCCTCAAAATGGGAGGGATTTGAATCCTATTTTAACATCAGGAAATTAAAAAAAAAAGACATTGTGTTTCTATCACTCCAATATGACGCTTACAATTCCAATATGACAGGAGATTTTAGATAGAAAATTCAGAAATTTCAAATACCTAAAAATATAATACAAAAATGCCCAAAAACATTTATAGATTTATGAATGTGCTATTAACATCATTTAACAGTATTAGTTTTTCAACTGGTTTTTAGTTTTTAAACTTTTTTAAACATGTTTTACCATTTTTAAATTTAAATTAAATATATGCATCAAGACAAATTTCAAACATATTATTTTCCCTCAAATTTATAAGTACATTAACATTAGTACCTAATTAATACATTTTACTTTCATTTTTGTTTGTTTGTCTTTTTACTTTATAGTAAAAGATCAAATATAAAATAACAAAGTGTTTTCAACATTAGCATTATTGTCAAATGGCCTTAGTAAAGTAAAGTAAAGTAAAGTAAAGTAAAGTAAAGTAAAGTAAAGTAAAGTAAAGTAAAGTAAAGTAAAGTAAAGTAAAGTAAATATTAAATGAAAAGTAAACCTGCCTCTAATAAACCTGCTTCTAAAAGCTTGTTTTGTTTGTTGCTCTTCATGAATCACACAATATTATATTGTGGTGGCTCAAAGTCAACAACTTTCTTTCCAAGGTTTCCTTTATGTCCTGCAATTTTGTTACAGCCAGTGTTTTGATATGCCCCTCCCTTCTTTCATAATCCACTGATGTCATGTAATGCCGGGTCCCTCTCCCGAAGAGCAAACATGCTGGACAATGAGAGAAAGGATTTGTACAGTGAGTCAGGGTGAACTACAGGTCGACTGCTGCCTGCATGTGTTTGTGTGTATGTGCATATGCATGTGTGTGTGGATTCAGTGGTGACTGCAGGTGCATCACTGACACACTACGCTCAGTTTGTGACTCAACCTAAATCGTCACAATTAGCAACTGAATTAGCATCCAGATTCTGACTATAGTTGCAGTTTGAACTTTTGACAAAGTATACAAAAACACTATAGATCTCTTTAAAGATTTTTTTTTATTTGGATGAATCCTAGACCTTCATGATCATGTTTATGTACATTTGTTAACAAAAAAATTACTTTTAATAACATGAAAATTGCCTTTATTTGGGAAGTCGAAGGCCTCATGTGACAGAAAGTAAATCAATTCCTTTCTTTCTTTCTTGAAATCTTCTTTTTGATTGTTTGCTTGCATGTCATTGATAAATTAAACATACATGAATGTGCTCCACACAGGTTTCTGCATCTCGTTTATATACACTATGAACAGCAGCTACACTAATTATTCTCTTTATTCTCTATGTCCACCTGGAGATACTCATCCCGAGGTCCCTAGACCATGCAGCACCACTGATTCGATCTAAGGGACTAGACGCTTCAGGGACAGACGAGACTTCGCTGAGGCCCAGCTTCCAGCCTCCGGTGCTTAGACTGCAGCTCTGCACAAGACATTTGGCCAGTGGAGAAATTATCGTACCCACCTGAGCCTGGTTCTCTAGAGGTTTTTTTTTTTCTTCACTTTCACCAATTGGTGAAATTTTTTTCTCGCCACTGTCGCCACTAGCTTGCATGGTTCGGGATCTGTAGAGCTGCGCATCGATGGATATGCTTTTCAGTGTTTGGACTCTCAGTAGTGATTATTAAACCACAATAAACTGAGCTAAACTGAACTGAACTTAAACTTTAAAAACTGAACTACACTATTTCAATTTACTATGATCTTTAATGTGAAGCTGCTTTGACACAATCTACATTGTAAAAGCGCTATACAAATAAAGGTGAATTGAATTAAAAATGGCAACTATGAACTTCAGCAACTATAGCTGCAGGTAGGCTTAAATGGGTTAATGCCAAATATTGACGAAACTTGTAAAATCGCCATGGTCAAAGGTTAGAGCCTATGAATTGTATCAGAGCTTTTGAATTGTACTGCAGAAATGTGAGCTGATGAGTCTGTTTGCAACCAATCAAAGTGTGATACAGTCATTTATTGACAGTCTGTAGGTTTTTTTAACAACAACGGTTACTTTTTGTTCAAACTGCTTAATTAAAATAAGCTGAAACAACACAATTAGTGAGTTTTTTGACACAACTTAATTGTTTTATGTTGAATCTACTTAAATGTGTAAAAACCAACATAGGCTCATTCTGAAAACATAGCCTTATATACGTTTCTGGAGATTGTAAATTATGCAGCCAGAAGTACGTATGGCTGCATTTTGTCTTTAAAACGAATCCTAAGGGATGGTATGATGGCGTTCCTTTTCGCACTTATCAGCTGATCGCTTACCTCCATATGGACGGCTTTTTCGTTGTTACCAGTTTGTCCAGTAGCTCAGGCTTGTAGCCAGCCTGGTAAAAGGGGTGGTTCTTTTTTTCTCAAAAAGTGGAACTTTTGGCATTGTTTTCAAATTAATTATGAGATTTAAATGCTGAATTTTTGTGTCAGTTTAAGCACTACTTTTAGCTGGATTAGCTTGTCAGATAGTCATCATAACCACTATTTTTGATGTATCAAAGATATTTCCTAAAGATTTAGAATAAAGAAATATGAATAAATACTTATCTTTAACATACAAATTTATTACGTAAGGAATTACATTAGGAATCTGTTAAAGTTTTGAAATAAAAACTGTAGCCTAATGTCATTTATTAGGCAAATAACAAACTGGCCAGCACATTCGACTTTCCTCAGTCAGAATTTGGCCATTTGAATAATAATTTTTTTTTACATATTTAATAATAATAATAATAAATTAATAATTAATTAATAATGAAGATCTTGATGATTTTTCTAGCCTCTCATAAAATGCACATTTGAAAATTAATGGATAACAAGAATAGCCAAATTAGTATTCAATTTTAGAGTAAAAGTTAGTTGTAAAATGTTCTCCACTTAAAAACAGTACAGCAGGGAAAGATACAACCCAGGCTCATTCTGAAAACGTAGTCCTGCGGACGTTTCTGGAGACCGTGAATTATGTAGCCGGAGGTACGTATGGCTGCATTTTGTTTTTTAAGCGAACGATACGGGGCGGTGTGACGTCATTCCATTTCGCGCTTGCCGGCTGACCGCTAACCTCCGTGTGGAGGGCTTTCCCGCCGCAACCAGTTTGTTCGGTTAGCTCGCTGTCCACGACGACGACGCCCGGGTTCGAGTCCAGGGAAGAGCGGTTCCAGAAATCAGGTAAGACAAAAACAGAATCCAAAAAATAAAGTGAACAAGTTCATAACAGGCTGAGAATGTGGTAAAATCCGAAAACGTGGTAAAATTCTGAGGAGGGCTTTTCTTTTTCTGGACGACTTTTTTTTGTAAATTGTTGGTTGGGTTTAGGGAAGTAAGCGGGCGGGCGGGTCAATCGGTAAAACTGCTTGGGTTTAGGCAAGAAGGAGGAGGGTGGGTTGGCCGATTGGCCGGTCACCCAGTCAATCATTCAGCCAGTCGGTCGGACGGTCGTTCGACAGTGGTCTCTTGTGGGTTTACGCGAGAATGGCATGGGCGCGAACGGTGCTCGCGAGAGACGTTCGAGATGCGAAAAAGCGCACATAGCGCCCTCTCGCTAATTCACGAAAACAAAAACTGCAGAAATACGTACCTCCCGGGATGTATTTCACAGTCTCCAGAAATGTCCACGGGACTACGTTTTCAGAATGAGCCTGGGTTGGAAAGATAGCTTCACTTAGGTCAGATTGTATGTTTTCTTGCACAGCTGGCTACATAATTCGCGATCTTCAGAAATGCATATAGAGGTATGTTTTCAGAAATGAACCTATGTTGCAAATAATTGTTTGCATTAGCCAAAACTAATTAGCTAAAGTCTCACAGAAGTGACAGCCAACAGAGGATTCCACTTAGTCTTAAAGCATTTTAGATGGGTTATTTTCACTATTTATGATGGCATACTGTAGCAGTCAAAATAGGACAAATGAGCTCATGTATGGGACGAGTTCTGGACCTTTGTCGGTCAGGGGTGGGTCTTTCGAACCACCTGAACCCCCCCTGGCTATGGGTCTGTAGCTCATCATGTATGTCAGCGAACTTAAGATGGAGAGAGGAGTTGACCACAACAACAGGGTTCAAGTCTGGTGAAGAACGATTCCAAAAGGCTGAGACAAAAACTGAAGCCAAAAAATAAAACAATCACATAATTTTTTTTTTTTTTTTTCAGATGTTCAAATTTTTTATTGCGAAAAGAAACACTATTGCAATACAAATTGTTACATATTGTTATCTTTGTTATTGTTGTTTTTTTACAAAAAAGAAGTAAAAAATAATAGAAAAGGAATAAAATAACTAAAATAATAATAATAAGGGAAAAGAAAAAGGGAAGCGAGTAATAAAAGTTTACAAGAAATTATAACCGACTGAATGCAGTCATTCAACAATCAAACGTTCAGGTTGCCGATGATGAAAGTAAATATTTACAATTAAACCATATAAGATAATAATTGTAAAAGCCAACAAAAATTAAATTACTTTGAAATAAAGAAGCTAAAAGGATGGAGAGTGCATCTATTAAAAGTAAGACAAGATGTTAAGTTATAAAACATTGCCACTTTTTAAAGAAATTAGTTTGCCCATCTAACCTTTTCCAACTTTACAAAATACATATCCATTTAGGTATCCATGAGGCATTGGGATGTAGTTGGAGGCTTATTTTATTTCCAGTGAAGTAAAATGCAGCACTTCATATACAGATTTTTAAAAGAATCTTTAAGAACAATCAAATTATCATGATCCTGATTTAACTTGCATTCATAATATTTATTTATTTATTTATTTTCAGATTGACTTTGATAACAGTTGTCATAGTGGAAAGATGAAACTGAGTCTTGATTTTGATGCTGTTAGTAGCTTGTGCAAAAACTGGAGGATTTCAGGAACTGGTAAATAAAATGTTTAATTGCCATATAGTTTTTAATGTAACGAGAGACACACATTAAGAACACCTGTGAACAATCACGTAAATGACAGAGCGAGAATATGGTAAAAAATCAGGTGAGCGCTTTTCTTTTTCTGGATTTCTTTTTAAAACTGTCGGTTTGGTTTAGGGAAAGGGTGGGCGGGTCAATCAATGCTTTTGAAAACACTATTGGTTGGATTTAGGGAAGGAGGAGAGTGGGTCAGTCAATTGGTCAGTCAGTCAGTCAGTCAGTCAGTCAGTTGATAGCGGCCTCTGGTGGATTTATGCGATAACAGCAGGTGCGAATTGCACTCGCAAGAGAAATTTCAGATCTCAAAAAGCCTACACAGCGGCCTCTGGTGGATTCGAAAAAACAAAAACCTACTGGGACGTATTTGGTGCTCTCCAGAAATGTATATAGCGATACGTATTCAGAATGAGCCTGGGTTGGTAAAAACTAATGAGTTAACTTCATTCCTTCATGTTGTCCCAACACAAATTGATTGTGTGGAACAAACAGTGTTATTTTACAATAATGCTAGTGTTGAAAGCACTTTATGTTGTTTTATATTTGATCTTTTGCTATAAGGTAAAATGCAAACAAACAAAAGAACTTTATTCAAAGAAAAATGTATTAAGCACTAATAATAATTTACTTTTAAATTTGAGGGAAAATAATATATTTGAAATTTGTCTCCTACACACGAATGTTGCATGTTTGATAAAAAAGCTGTAAAGCAGACTTTTTTTTTTTTTAAATAAGCCATCCGACCACCTTATATTTTTTTTACATTTTTAGAAGACTCCAGCACTGGCTATTTTTCTAATTGACTAAATTCCTATATTTTATCTTTAATGGTCATAAAAAAAATACTATAAAAGTCGAAAATACTTCATATTTTCTCTAGCTTGAAATACTTCAATACAATATATAACCTTATATAATTTCCCTCTGTTTTTTTATTCATTTGAATTTTATTTTTTTTATTTATTGTTTTTTACTACATTTGTTTCTTTAAAAATCTGCATAATGTAACGTCCTTTCTGTAATTTCCTTTTTTTCTAATGCTCAAAGTTCCAAAGTTGTTGCAGTCTTATATTGTTAATTGTTTCTTAAAGTAAATTGGAAAAAACAACACGTTTTTTTTACATCTTGCCATTCTAAGTTTGTTTTTCTCTGATTTGCAAAAAAGAGAGGTTAAGTATATTTATGTTACTCTTCTTAAAATATTCCTATTTAATATCATATTAATATCAGCAATAGACTCTTTTCACAGACTGTAAAAACATAACTGCTGGAAACGTATAATAAATAATATAATACAATTCATATAAAGATAATATTACAAATCTAGTAATTTTTTTTTTTCAATTGTAATTTTATGGATATTTATAATCTAGGCACTGAAAGACAGAAAAGCTGCTGTTACTGCTGCTGTGTCAGCATTTCTAATGCAATAATGGCAAATTTGACATAATTATAAGTCTATAGTTTTTCCTCTATATAAAAGTTACGGAAATGCTATCAAAAACTGCAGTTCACTCTACTGCACACCTGAGAAAATCCTGTTCAATGTCAGGAGATCCCCAAACCCCTTTGAAATCATTTTGGGTTCTTTTCTGAAGTATCTACAACATAGACTCATTCTAAAAAAAACGTAGCCCTATAAACATTTCTGAAGATCACATATTATGTAGCCAGAAGTACATTTGGCTGCATTTCATCTTTAAAACGAACACTACGGGGCGCTATGATGCCTTATCTGCATGTGGACGGCTTTTTGTATGATTTTTAATATACTAATTGATTGGGTTTAGGAAAGGGGAGGGTGGGGTGGGGGGATCGGTTGGTTGGTCAGTCAGTCAGGCAGTCAGGCAGTCAGTCGACAGTAGCCTCTGGTGGATTCACGTGAGAACAGCAGGTGCTAATAAAAATGTACACAGCGGCCTCTGGTGGATTCGTGAAAACTGCAAAAAAGAAAACGTAGCTCCTGGGATGTATTTTGCTCTCTCCATAAATGTATATAGGTGTATGTAATCAGAATGAGCCTGGGTATTTACCTTCCATTTCTTTCCTGTTGGATGTTTTATGTTATTTATATGTTTATAAATGTTTATATTTATTTATTAATAATTTTTTAAAGAAAATATGTTTGTAATGGTTGTACTACATGATTTGTTATATATACATATGAAGTATGAAAAAAAAAATTTTGTTTGATCTGTAGCCAATAGAGAAAAAAAATCTTAAGGGGGCTACTAATATTAACAACAAATTATTTTTAAAAAGTAATTAAATAAATAAATAAAACTGATTTTATTCTAGTGAAACTAAATGAAATGACTTTCTCCAAAAAATATCATATAAAATTATTAAAAATAATTAAACAGGAAATAAACAAATTTAACACGGACTAATAATTTCAACTACAATACATAACTTTGTTATTACATTGGTTATTATTACACTTAATTACATGCTCCACCTCAATTATGTGAGTTTGTGACACAGAATAATAATAATGACAGAACAGCGTGATCTATTACTAGAGGAGACTGTGCTGTGCAGTCTAGATGTGCAACATTTGCATGGTCAGTCTTCTCAGTTAAAGCCAGCCATTTTGGAATACGCTTCCTATTCAATTAAGGAGTATTACAAATTATTTAACATTTAAATGCAAGTTAAAGAACTAAAAAGTGAATCAAGTTGAATCATCAAGTGTAATTCTTTTCTCTTGTTTTTTATTGAAATGCTAATAATTTTTTTTTATATTGCATGGGGTTTTGATTTTAGGTTGTCTTTTTTTTTAATCTGGCAGGGGGCAACAGACAAAAATTAGCCATTGTGGCTAACTCTGGCTTATTTAAAGTTTTACTTGATTAATGAGCATCGTCCCTGTTAAATATAATAAAATACATAAAATAAAATAGAATAAATGTACAGCCTATGACAACTTCCCCAGAGAGTGATGTGCTTCAGAAATATCACCTTATTCATTTAGTGTAAACGAGGCCTTTATGTCCTTTTTCCACCTCTCCAAAGATGTCTCCATTCTGCCCCTTGTGCTGCTGTCAGTAACCAAATGACCATAAACATAAACATGCCCTCCACCCCCTTCCCTTCCTCACCCCCGACTCTATTTATCTCCTCTTCCTTTTCTTATTCGCTGTGAAGGAGGCCACATGCAGTCTCAGAGGGGGTTCTGAGTAATACAGTACATGCTGAATGCTAACTAACGACTAGATCTGTGTTAGTCAAAGTTGAGAGGTTTTCTTGTTACAGTGAACTTTGATCAGCCTAAGATAAACCGATAAAAAGAACTGTCGGTTCTCAAATATACAGAACACCACATTCAAATTATCTCAGGAATCACTGTAAAGTCTTCAGGCCAAGAAAGGTCAAAAGATCAAATGCAAGGACACGTTTATCAGTGAAACAAAGTCACTTTAAGAAGTTCCATCAACAGAAATCATTAATCGCAATCAGATCGACCGTTCCTGAGAAATTAGCCAAATGAAACTGCAACTTTAAATCAGTTCCAGGAAAGCATTCCCATCATATTTGCAGCATGAAAGAATGAGAGATACCTTGTTTATGACATGCTGACTTCTACGGTACTCAACCCCCTCAACACACACACGCAATGACGTTGTTGACAACAACTGCTGTGTTAACACACTTGAGATTCAGGCCACACACATTCATTCGCTGACTCTTGTTAAAAGTTTTCCCATTTCTCATCTCCTTATGTCATTTATTTGTTATTTACCCTGTAAAAATGCTGGTTTCCACAGAATGTCTTCATGTTGTTCCAACACAAATAAATTAAGTTTACTTAACTGTTTTTACAAATTTTAAGTGGACTGAACATAAAACAATTATGTTGTCCCCCCCAAAAAAAACTTAAGAATTGTGTTGTTTTAACTCATTTTAAATAAATAGTTTGAACAAGCAGCAAAAGTCATTTTCTTTTTTTTAATGATTGGATTTTTTTTCTTCAATAATTTAACAGTACCATCAGTTTACAAATTTTAAGATCTTTTTAACACCCTCTTTCCCCTCCCCTCCCCAACAGTTACTGTAATTAGATGTTGCTATCATAAATCTAGTAAATACAGTTAAATGATATAAACTCCATAAATAAAAAGCAAATATACAGAAAATAACAACAGTAAAAATTACATAAATAAAATAACAATGCAATAATAATAATAAATAATTAAATCAAATAAGATAAATACACTTTTACTGTGCGTCTCACCACAGTGACAGCAAAGGTCATTTATTTTATGTTGTCCCAACACAAATCCATTAAATTAACTTATTTGTTGAGTTTAAGTAGATTGAACATAAAACAATTAAGTTGTCCCCAAAAAACTCAAGAAATGTGCTGATTCTTACTTGATTTTAAGTAGTTTGAACAAGCTGCATAAATAATTTTGCATTTCTTCATGTTTCTAATTAATGTAAACAATAATATATACATAATGATGTTGATGATGATGATTATAATGATGATGACATTAATAAACTAAAGCAAATTTAAATAAATATAAAATATAAATATAATTTTGTACGCATGGGACGATAACCATTTTCAAGGTATACCACGGTTTGGAACAGCCAAGGTTTTAAAACCGCCAAAATGTTCTGCTTTACCGTATAGTATATGCAAGATTTTTTTAATTATGATTTTATTGTTTTTGTTTTTAGGACAACAGTACTTTCAGCAAAAAAGATATCAAAATATGACATTTTAAATTGTAAATAAATCTGTGTTTTTGAAACTAATGAAGACAGCAGAAGTCAATGATTGATTTGAATTATTTAGCTTTCCATGTTTACTGCTCCACAATATTTTAAAAGTTTCTCAAAATAAAATATATTATGTTCAAAAGGGAATTTTCTTTTAGTTTTTTACCCAGACATTTAAAAAGGACATATTTTAGAGTAGCAATCACAATACCGTCAAACCGAGACATTTTTATGGTTTTCATACCATCAGAATCTTATTCCAGCCCATGCCTATTTACAACACTATCCAGAAACACTCAAAAAACTATGTTTGCTGTTTGTTCAAACCACTTATTTAAAATGAGCTGAAGCAACACAATTCTTGAGGTTTTTTTAGACAACTTAATTGTCTTATGTTCAATCCACATAACTTTGTAAAAACTAACAAGTTAACTTAATTCCTTTATGTTGTCCCAACACAAATCGATTATGTGGAACCCAGGATTTTTTTACAGTGCATGTTTGTTTCTTTTATATGTCACACACTCATCATCCACTTTCCCATTTCCGCAGCTAAAAAAGCTGCTTATCCTGCTTAGTGCATGATCTTTTCTGTGTCTGTTTCACCCCTAACCTCTGCTTTCCCTGGTTCAATCCTCTATGCTCATTCTCCAAGCCTCTTCTCTCTCTCTCTCTCTCTCTCTCTCTCTCTATGAAGTCATGTTTTTAAACAGAACTCCATAGGCAAGGAAACCAGCAGGTCCTCACGAAGGTCTCAGGTAGCACAGGGGCCCCTGGAGATTATAGTTATAGGGCCAGACACAAAGAGCTTTCTCTCTCACACTCAATTACACGTTCTCAACATCCAAAAAGCACTTCCTTCTCCTAATCCTTTTCTTCGCTCTTAACTGCTGTCATTGTCCGCTAAAGGAATAATACAGAACGTGTTTCGCGCACACATGCACACACACAATTAAGTGTTTAACACATATGGAATGACTAAACAACATGTTTGTTTCTCTGCCAACAACACAAATAATTATACACTTTTTCGTATTTCCTTTTTATCGGTCAAGGAAAAGTAAGTTTGAACTTGTTAAAATATGTATCCTAATGTTATTATCATTCTTTCTCCTCATTTTGATCGTTTGAACTATCCCAAACTAAGTTTTCCTGTTACAAAAACAACGTTCGTTATAACTTTGAGTAACTTACCTGCCCGCTGTGATGATGTTCTGTTTTTTCTATCCTTATGTGTCTTTCTATTAAAGTTGTAACTCCACACGGACGCTCCTCGGTGTTTGCTTTCTCTTCAAAAGCCTTTCAAATATTCTTGTTGTGTATATTTCATCAAAGCGGCGCACACCAGATGTTCTCCGGGAAGTTTTAAATCATGACATTTCCAGACAAACTCCGGTAAAGTCCATCATCGCGGCTCGTTCGCCGGGAAATACACAGTGCTCGCTCCCGCAGCCTCTGACCAGAAGCGTGGCCACGCCCACATCAGTGACGACATCGCAGGTCCAGGTGTTCTGAAGTGGGACTGCATTTATGGCCATATCATATCATTCTCAAAACACGCTTTATGACTGCGCGTTGAGAGAGAGAGAGAGAGAGAGAGAGAGAGAGAGAGAGAGAGAGTGAAGGAAAATGCTTATAAAAATATGATTAATACAGACTGTTTATCTAATAATTGGTCACCACACACTGTCACACTGTTTAGTGATTTGGGGGCCCTAAGCAATTCGAGCCATGGGACCCAGAAGTCCAACAGTAATATGCACTCTTCGTGATTGTCTTTATGTATCTGTCTTTTTCTTATATCACCCAGTCTTGCTTTCTATATTTTTATCTTAACCCAATCTCTACATTTTAAAAGATTTGTTTACTAAAAATGAGTTCACAACTAAAAATAATAAATAAACGATTTGGATTTTAAAACAACATTTTTATCTGATTTGACTGCTGGACTGATCCATGATTGGGGTGAGGGGGACACATATGTACTAATTAAGGTACGTTTGCATTTATAAGACCCATATCCTACAAAATATGATAGAAAATGTCATTATATGTAATTTATAGAACCTTCTAGGTGTTTATTGTGGTCCCCCAGACTTCATAGGGTCTTAAGTGGCCGCTTAGGCCTACCTTACTTATTGGTTAAATCAACAAACAGGGTTTTCAGAGTATCTACACTCATAAACCAATGAATTCATTGTCTTGGGGATGGATTTAAAAAAAACTACTCACTAATAGAAACAGCTTGATTTTTGGAGATGAGCATAACCAGGGATGTTGCAACCAGTGGGGCGGGGGGATATGTCCCTCTCACTTTTAGAGACAGACCATTTAGAAAGAGGTGATTCATACTGTAATTATATGAACATAAACTTTTGGATCTCATTCAGCTGTCCGCCACACTTTTGAAATGTTAGCTATGTCCCTGAGCATAACTACATAAAATACATTCATTTTAGAAATTTCCAATACATTTTATAATTATTATTTTTTAACATTTTACCATGACTTACCCTTTTTTGTTATTAACAATTTAGTTAAATTTCTAACCTTGAATTTAGAGATAATAGAGAGATTTTTATTACTAATTAATTTTTAAATAAAAAAACTTATAATAATGATAATATATGATAATTGATTTATTTAGCCTATTGAAAGTATATGAAAGTATAAAAGCTTGGTGCAATTTAAAGACATTACTCATTCTGAAAATGTAGCCCTATATACATTTCTGGACATCCCGAAATATGTAGCCAGAATTACGCATGGCTGCATTTAATTTTTAAAACAAACGGTACTCGGCGGTATGACGCCATTCCTTTTCACGCTTACCAGCTGACCGCTTACCTTCGTGTACATGGCTTTCCAGCTGTTAGTCCAGTAGCTAGCCATGTATGTCGACGGATTTTGAAACACAGAGAGGAGTTGACCATGACGATAGGCTTCGAGTCTGGCAAAGAACGATTCCAGAAAGCAGGTAAGACAAAAACAGTAATCAAAAAATAAAATAAGCCAGTAAATAACAGGGTGAGAATGTGGTAAAATCTGAAAAAACAGTAAAAATCAGGCAAGGGCTTTTCTTTTTCTGGATTGCTTTTGAAAACACTGTCGGTTGGGTTTAGGGAAGTGGGTGGCTGGGTCAATCAGTGCTTTTGAAAAGACTATTGGTTGGGTTTATGGAAGGAGAAGGGTAGGTCAGTCGATTGGTCAGTCAGTTAGTTAGCCGACAGTGGCCTCTGATGGATTTATGTGAGAAAAGCAGGCGCGAATGGCACTCACAAGAGAAATTTAAGATCTGAAAAAGCGTACACAGCGGCCTCTGGTAGATTCGGGAAAACAAAAATTGCTCCTGGGACGTATTTGGCACTCTCCAGAAATGTATATAGAGGTACATTTTCAGAATGAGCCTGGTTAATTAAGTTAACTAGGAAAGTTAATTAGTCAAGTCATTGGACAACAGTTCTAGGGGAATAATAATACTGACCCTAAAAATAAATAAATAAATAAATAAACAAACAGCTTTTATTCAAGGCTAAACTAAATACAATGTGACTTTCTCCAGAAGACATAAAATGTAATTTAAAATACTTAAAAAATAATTAAACTGGAGTTAAACAAATTTCACAGGAGGGCTAATTTTTTGCTTTCAACTGTATATTATACTGTAAAGCGATTGTTATATTGGTTATTAAATTGATATTGGTGATAATTTTTTTAAATTAAACATAACTAATCTATAACATATTTTAGAATTTGTTGCCAAGTTGTACTAAAAGAAAATGAACCAGTCACGATTTAATTAAAGGACAAACTGCTTTTTATTTACACCAAGCAGAATAAAGTAAACCAAGACATACCTGACATCACACAAAGTATAAAAACCGCATGCAGCGAATTACCAAATGACATTTTTAAAAGACAACAGCATCAAATAACACACACACACAAAAATTATTAAACATTTGCAAACACACAAGCAAATGGGACACACAAATACTGCATAATAAAATCTGATACAGCGAGAACGTCGCCTCATTCAGATAAAAACACACTCACTAATCTGACATGCTCTATTCAAAAACATAAATAAACCAGTTATCTGTTGACACATGTGATACATTAAATTGTGATGTTAGCGAATTACAACCCAGCCAAAAGTTACATAACAGAAAACACGGTAACATTCTTGCAAGTCTATAGTTTAATATAGTATACAAAATATATCATGACAACAATATAGAATTTGTGCGGTATTCACATTACAAATTGAATATAGGCAACAGTGTAAGAAGGTAAAATGTTGTAATGTCTGGATAATGGAAGACTTTAAACCTACAAGGAAGACCGATATTGTTTAGGGAAAAAAAATGTTGTTGGTATATTTTTTTACATTAAATATGTTCAGCACTTTCAACAGTTAACTTAATATAGTTTGACAGTAAAGGCAATATTTAGTGTCTAGAATAATTCAAGCAGCATTTTATAAGTTTGCTCAACACTGCGTGACACCATTCAAGTACATATAAAGCGGCTCTTCACGTGAAATCTCTGTTGCTCAAACATGACAGAGTAAAGTCGAGAAGTTGTAAAGCAGTTAACTGCTTTACACGTCAAACGCAATTTATAACAGCAACCATCATTGCCCGGAGATGACCGTACTGAAGATGCCTGACTAGATATTAAACACAAAATATTGCACAAAATTTGAACTACAGTTGAGTCAAACTAATGAAAGGCAACTGGATGAATCCACCAATAACAATATGAATATGGTTGGGTCTCTAATAGAAAAAATATTGGTTAAAAGTAGATCATAGTTTGAATTTACTTTATCATTAACTCACCTTCATGTACTTCCAAACATATCCGACAATTGTTCATCTTCATAACAAAAATGACTTTTTTTTCTAATCGAGTCTAAGAGGTTTTTAATCACTCAATATCTGTCACCTAAAATTATTGTAAAAACGGGTAAATTTTCTATTTCAATGTTCAAAATCAAATTAAAATATCACTTATGATTATTCTATAAGTTTTAAAAATGGTAATTTTTTAAATTAAAGACACAGTATGTAATTTTCACCACTAGAGGGAGCAAACAAACAGGCATATTTTGATGATGTTGTTTCACGTCCCACCTCTGAATGAGCAAGTTTTAGCTACTTCTAGCACTCAGAAAAAACAAAATACTCACGAAGAAACTCGACACAGAGGAACATAACATAACCTAATGCCAGCTAGCGTTTCAGAAGCGTTATTGCAAAGCAACACAAACAGCATGCAGAACTATAAATGCACGGCTATGCACAAGGCAGGCGCCATGGGTCATGCCTATGACACGGCGTAGAAGTATAAATCAGCCTTTAGTGTGGAATCATGGGAGTTGTGGTCTTTGTTGCATCCTATAGGACTCACCATTATAAAAGTAACTAAGTACCAGGGAAAATAACTATTGAGTTACTTTTAAAAGAAAAGTGTCCAACAAATTACTATTTGTCTTATAAAATGGACGCTAAATTACCCTGCGGGCACAGGACGTCAACATGACGTCATATTGACGTTGTAACTGAATGTATCCCAACGTTGTGGTGACATTGGATTTTGTTTGGAAATGAAAATCGGTTTGATGTCAGAACCCAACATCAATGTCCAATGTCCAACCTAAAATCAACCAAATATCAACGTCTAATCATTTTACACCTTGATGTTGTGTAAACGTTACCACCATGACATCTATCAGATGTTGGATTTTGGTCACTTTCCAACACATGCTAAAATCAACCAAATATCAACGTCTAATCATGTTACACCTTGACGTTGTGTTGACGTTACCACCATGACATCTATCAGACGTTGGATTTTGGTCGCTTTCCAACACAACCTAAAATCAACCAAATATCAACGTAATTTGACATTGTTATTGGACGTCAAAATAACGTTGTCCTTAGACGCTAGCTAGACATTGGATTTTGGTCAGCTGACGTCATGACCTAAATCTAACCCAATATTAACATATTATGATGTTGTGTACCTGCTGGGTAAATAAATGATTATTATCAAACATTTTACACTAATAATATACAATTTAATTGTTGCTGTGGGACAATTTATCAAATGTATTGTTTTATTGTAAATATAAACATTTCTATAGTGGAATAATAAAGCATAATAGATGGTTTTGAATTTTTTGTTTACAACAACTGGCCATAAAAAGTCAAAAAATAAATAATGCGTTTTCTCTCACTGCTGATGTATGGCCGGATCCCGGCTTCATTCACAGCAAGCTGATGATTTGGAAATGTGATTGCAAAGTACTTAATTAAAATATGCTAACACGATTGACTGGTTTTGCGAATATTGATTATTTCTCCATGTCAGAACATTGCTAACATTTTTAAGTTTTAGTTTCTTTAAAGAAGTGGCTCCATCTGCCTGTCACCTGCATTTTTAGCCAATCATCATCAGTTATGTGGTTGTCCCACTCCTACACACATGCCAATCATCATCCGTTATGTGCCCCACTCCTCCCGCAACACACACAGCAAATATATATAACAATGTTCTGGTGGTTTTTGGATAATTCAATTGTAAAAATCTTACATACTGTGCCTTGACTCCAGTCAGGGACAATAGACCTTAAATCTGGTCATCCTACTAAAAGATTCTTTATAATGTTCCTAAATTAAAAAACTAAATATGAATTGAGTTGGCCATACAGGTTCAAAACATATCTATGATTTACATAAGCAGACTTTTATACACATTTACATATTTATCAGCAAATATAAACAGAAGTTTAACCATACTTGCCTGACGTACAAACACAAACCTTATTGGTTTTTGTAGAAGCTCAAACAAACCTTATTGGTTCTGGAATAAAGCAAGCATGTTTCTGCTTCTGTGGCCAAAAGATTGCTGTAAACATTAGCCAAACATTGCTTAAATGTTAATCCATGTGAATATTTTCATTTGTGATTGGAAGATGAACAGATTTCTAATAGGTTTGGAATGACATGAGGGTGAACAAATAATGACAGTTTTAATTTTGGGGTGAACTACCTACCCCTTTAAGACACTTAGCCAAAAGATCTTTCTTAAATTTTGGTTTTAACCCATTTACACCTGGTTTATAAGAAATAGTTCACCCAAAAATTTAAATTCTGTTATCATTTCCTCACCTTTAAGTTTTCTTCTGTTAAACACAAAGGAAGGTATACTAAAGAACGTTGGAAAAAAAACTGGCATTTTCAATGAATGCTTTTCTATTCAACATTCTTCTGAGTATCTTGTTTTGGTTTTAACGGAAGAAAGAAATTCAGTTACAAACACTAGAGTGTCAGTAAATGGTGAGTAAATCTTTGGGTGCTGCTCCTTTAGGATCCAATTCAATTCATTCATGAGTGAAATATGAAATGTTTTATTATTCAATCATTTTAAACCACATTACAGAGGTAGTCAGAAACGCATATATGACCACATGGCATTTGTAGTGTATAAACTCACTCATCAGTCTACCATCCACTGTGCTTGACGAGGTTCAAGATTCAAAAGTAAAGTTTAGACCTATGTACAGTTAAAGTCAGAATTATTAGCCCCCTGTTTATTTTTTTCCCCAATTTCTGTTTAACGGAGAGAAGATTTTTTTTTTCAACACATTTCTAAACATAATAGTTTTAATAACTCATTTCTAATAACTGATTTATTTTATCTTTGCCATGATGACAGTAAATAATATTTTACTAGATATTTTTCAAGACACTTCTAAACAGCTTAAAGTGACATTTAAAGGCTTAGCTAGGTTAATTAGGTTAACTAGGCAGGTTAAGGTAATTAGGAAAGTTATTGTATAACGATGGTTTGTTCTGTAGACTATCGAAAAAAAAATAGCTTAAAGAGGCTAATAATATTGACCTTAAAATGGTGTTAAAAAAATAAAAACTGCTTTTATTCTAGTCGAAATAAAAAAAATAAGACTTTCTCCAAAAGAAAAAATATTATCAGACATACTGTGAAAAATTCATTGCTCTGTTAAACATCATTTAGGAAATATTTAAAAAAGAAAAAAAATTCAAAGGGGGCCTAATAATTCTGACTTCATCTGTATATAAATGATTTGTATGTCTGATATCAGGATATGAGTTAACTTTCTACTGAAAGTTGCTAAATAGTACACACTCAGAAATAAAGGTACAAAATCTGTCATGTTTGACATTGCATCGCTGAGAGATGCATCATAAAGGCTGCATCCAGATACTATTGCCCCAGTGACAGATTTTGTACCTTTATTTCTGAGAGTGTAGCCAGGTGTAAACAGGCCATTGTCTTTGAGCATAACTAAAGGTATATATTTTTTACTTTTGTTGAAATGCACTATCTATCTATCTATCTATCTATCTATCTATCTATCTATCTATCTATCTATCTATCTATCTATCTATCTATCTATCTATCTATCTATCTATCTATCTATCTATCTATCTATCTATCTATCTATCTATCTATCTATCTATCTATCTATCTATCTATCTATCTATGCAAAATTTTTACTCCTCCTGTGAAACATTCATTCAGTTTCATTTATTTTTGCAAGTGCTGTTTAACGGATATTTTTTCCCAACACATTTTTAAACATAAAAGTTTTATTAACTAAATTCTAATTAATATTTTTTTGTCTTTGCCATGATGACAGTACATAATATTGTACTAGTTATTTTAAGTATTTAAGTCATTGGACAACCATGGCTTTTTATGTAGCCAATCAGAAAAATGTAGCTAACAATATGTCATGTCATGTCATATCATTTTCAACTGCTTTTCCAGGGCCGGGTCGTGGGGGCAGCAGTCTAAGGAGACTACTCCTGTCCCTCTCCCCAGACACTTCCTCCAGCTCCTCCAGGGGGATCCCGAGGCATACCCAGGCCAGCCTAGAGACATAGTCCCTCCAGCGTGTCCTGGGTCTTCCCCGAGGCCTCCTTCTGGTGGAACAAGCCAAAACCCCAAGATACTTGAACTCCTTCACCCAGGGGTAAGGGGTAAGGACTTTTCTCCAACCTGGAGATGGCAAACCACCCTTTTCCCAGTGGAGCACTATGGCCTCGGACTTGGAGGTGCTGATTCTCATCCCAGCCACGTCACACTTGACAGCAAAGTGCCCCAGTGCATGCTGAAGGTCCATGTTCGATGAAGCCAACAAGGCTGTGCTTTAAAATCCTGTCCATAAAAACTATGAACATAATTGTTGACAAGGGGCAGCCCTGCCGGAGTCCAACATGCACTGGAAACAAGTTTGACTTATTGCCGGCAATGCAAACCAAACTCCTACTCTTTCATACAGGGACGAGACAGCCCTTAACAAAGCGCCTTTGACCCCATACTCCCAGAGCACCCTCCACAGAATGCCACGAGGGACATGGTCGAATGCCTTCTACAAGTCCACAAAACACATGTGGACTGGTTGGGCATACTCCCATGAACCCTCGAGCACCCTGGTGAGGGTATAGAGCTGGTCCAGTGTGCCACGGCCTGGACGAAAACCGCATTGTTCCTCCTGGATTCTAGGTTCAACCATCGGCCGGATCCTCTAAAAATTATATTACTATATATATTTTGTATTGCAGCCAAAAGAAAATTAAAATATAATAGGAAACACCATACGATTTCCTTGCTCTATTAAACATCACTTGGGAAATATTTGAAAAAAGAATACAAATTTCACCGGAGGGCTAATTATTTCTAATAATCTTGCATACATTTTATAATAAAACTGTATATGGCATAAATATATAAGTGCACCCCTAAACTAAAGTTGTAATCCCACTAAAAATAAATCCACAGCTAAAAACAGGAGAACTTAATGTTTGTAGGTACATCCTTCACAAGAGCCGACCATTCTGTCAACAGCACTTCAGGTAGAGGTGTCACACTCAGTCTGTCAGAGGTAGAACACTATGAACATGCTTGCATATTAGAATTGAAAGCCACAATGATCCCCGTTCCTCCTTCAGATCACCTCATCCGCTGTAACTGGATATGAGCAATCGCTTGTGTTTTTGGCCTGTGGATGGGCCGGTCTCCCCCTGTTGGGTTGAATGAGCGCTGCTGCTGCCTTATCCTCACATGGAGATGCTTGTGTTTCTGACTCCCTCTAGAGGTCACAATTATGAGCTGCTACTGAGCCGCCTGCGTAACAGAGATGCTGGTTTTGTGCTCGTGTCCTCCTGATCACTCTCACAGTCTCTCTGGATGGAAGAAAGTGAAGAAATGTTCAGTTATGTATTACAGTTAAAGGGTTATTTCACACAAAAATTAATATTCTGTCGACATTTACTCATCCTCCACTTGTTCTTCTGTTGAACACAAAAGAAGATATTTTTTTAAAATGTAGAGGAAATTTTTTTTAGTTTGTGTTCAACAGAAGAAAGACATTTATAAAGGTTTAGAACCAGTTGAGAGCCAGTAAATGGTGATGAAATGGGTAAACTATATAAATTTTTTATTGCATTTACTGTCTAGAAACTTTAAAAGGAACAGCGCTTTGAAATTTTTATTGTCTTTTTAAAAAAAAATAAATGTACCTTCATTAATTTATTTTCCTTCGGCTTAGTCCCTGATTTATCAGGGGTTGCCACAGCGGAATGATCCGCCAACTACTCTGGCATGTGTTTTATGCAGCGGATACCATTCCAGCCACAACCCAGCACCATGCTGGGAAACACCCATACACACTCTCAGGCCCTGTTTACACTAATACATTTTAGTTTTAAAACATATACGTATTGCTACGGTTATGCCATCCGTCCACACTACGCCGGAGTTTTCGAGCACTGAAAACTGAGCTTTTTGAAAATGCTGAAGAGACAGTTTTCATTCTAAAATGCTAATGCTTCATGTTAGTGTGGATGGGTTTAAAATGGAGACATCTGAAAAAGGAGGTGGGGCAGCAGACATTCGGCTATCTGATTGGGGTTTTTACCTCAATATTAAGTAGCCTACACAAAGTTCAGTCCTGCATCCTCTCCTTGTAAGTTCTTACAATGGGAAAAAGTGTAACGGTCAAAATGGTGAATAAAGCCCCGTCTACTAGTACAGAAGCCAATCATCGATTGCTATAGACTGACGTTTCTCCAAGAGAGGGACTTGGACCAGACATGTGCTTTTACGACTCTTCTTCGATCGCTATAGACTGATGTTTCTCGGGGAGAGGGACCCGGACCAGACATGTAGTTCTACGACTCTTTTTCGATCGCTATAGACTGACATTTCTCCAGGAGAGTGAAGTCTTCAAAGGGAACAGTGCTCTTTATAACCTCATTCACATCACCCAGGCCCTGATCTTAACAATAAAATGAAAGCATGATATAAGAAACTGCCTATTTTCATTTTGATATAAGCAACTTAAAAGACACCAAAAATGTTGAGGCGTTGTGTATCTGCATATTTATATGAGCGTCATCTTCAGTGTATGGATATTTATAACAAAACAGAGCATGTAACAGAACTGACTCCTTTCATTTTCATTGAAAATACGAAACACACATCAGCTTTAATTATTAGCAATGGCCATTAAATATGTATAATGTACAATAAGTTTATACATGATAGGAAAAAAATGCAAGCAATCAGTCAAATTTGCAAAATCAGTGTGCACGGTTACATTAATTAATATATTAACTTATCTTTGCACTCAGCCAAAACACGTTACCTGAGAACAAGTAATGGATTCAAAAGACCAAAGTCGGGGAATATGTCGTTAGATAGAGACATGATAAATTAAATATCACGTTTAACTAATATAGTGAGATTAGATCCAGAGGTAGATCCTTCATGAACAGTCTGACATGCACAGCTCTTATATGGGTAGATGAGCTCAAAGCACCCGCTGACTGCCTGGAGCTCAGACGCGCCATATGCTGCAGTGCATGCCAGTGTGTGTGTGTGGTCACGTGATGTGCGTTTTCAGCAGTATAGTGTGAACGGAAAAACGATAGCTGAAACGCCAGTGTGGACGTGGATCGTTTTCATTCTAAAACGCCATTTTAAAATGAAAATGTAATAGTGTTAACAGGGCCTCATTCTCACACACTCATGCAAATGTACCTTTAATAAATAAAAGTATTATATAGTAACAAAAAAGATCCCAAAGATCCCAGCGCTCTAGTAATTTCTCAATCAAACTGAAATAAATCTTGAATAAAAAATGTGATTGATCTATACAGAACTTAATTGTTGTGTTTATTGTTTTGTCCTTCATTTATGCAAATTATATGTTTTTATTTCTTTAAAGTATATTAGGTAATTATGTGAAATAACATATAAAACTAAAACTCTTTACAGTAAAAAATAAGTAAAAATTTTTTTATTATATCCAGACAAGATACAAGAAAATATCAAAAGATATTTAAAATTCTTTTGATGAATTACAATCAAAGGTCAGTGTGCTTGTCACAGTACAAACATCCTAAACAATAATAATAATTAATAATAATAATTTTTTTTTCTTGCTTAATTGCTTGAAATTTAAATAAATGATCAGAAACTACTTATTCGAATACAAGCAGTTTCTTATTCTTTTAAACACGTTCTCCTTTCTACTGTTTAAGTGTTTTGACATTTTTTTACAAATAAAACTATTAACATGCTTTTTTTCCCAGTACTGGGTTGCAGCTGAAAAGGCATCCGCTGCGTAAAACATATGCTGGAATAGGTGGCGATTCATTGCACTGTGGCGACCCCTGATAAATAAGGCACTAAGCCTATGGAAATTGAATGAATGAACTATAAATTTTGCACTCTTACCAGTTCTTGTTGCTCTGGACCACGAGCTTTACACAGTATCTGCAGTCGACAAAACCGGTTACAAGCCGAAACCATGTTAAAGGACATCTACAGGCAGGAAATAAATAATAATAATAATAAAAAATACAGATTTAATAAACATTGCAGTCTATTCAGACATAAAAAGAGCAAAAATGGTGCATCATGACAGATCGACACAAAGACTGGACAGCAGATGTCTCACTTTACTCTTCTGGCTGCTGTTGGTTAGAGCAGTGAGTCATCTGAGTCAACTAAGCTAAGGGTAACATTAGCAACTTGTTTGGACTCTTAAAGAAACAGTTCAGTCATTTTTATGTTGCTTTTCTGAAGCCTCTTGTGTGACTGATTACAAAAGCATGTGAAACAGCAGGAAGATGAATAATACATTTTATGTAAAAATCTCTTTAGGAGACTTCATGATGATTAAAAAAAGTCTATATGATTTCATTATGTAAAACATCTTTGTCAAATAAATAGATAAAAAGGATGATGCAAAAGCACAAGATCATTAGTACAATCTATGGACAGGTTGATTGAGAGAGACTGAAAGACAGGAACGACAAAGAAAGACACACAAATAGTAACGAAAAAAGCTGGTTTGTGGGTGTTGCAAGTTACACCCTTCAGCCAATAGCGAGTTTCAATGACCATGATGACAAAACCCACAGCGGTGGTGTCTAAAAAACAAACACAGACCTTCCATTTCCTCCTGGCGTTGAACTTCTTAAAGTTCTTCATGTTGATGGAGGAGCGGTTCCTCTTCGCTATCTGAGTTCTATTGAGAGGCTGCAAGAACAAAGAAACAGATGTGAAAAACTGTTACAGTCATAAGTGTTCTATAGTCATACGACAAAATACTACTGTAAGGATATAAAAAGAGGAAAGGTCATCTCACCTTAATCCAGGGGTGAATGAGACACTCTTCTGCTGTCATTCTTTCACTAAACAAAGGCAAAGAAGTAGAATAACAATATTTAACTCCAACAGGCAAATAGTTTCACAAAGCTGTTAACATTTAAAAGAGCAACTTGAATTAGAAATAATGATCTGACACAACCTGAGAGATTCTTTAAGTTTTTGATGGTAGACAGATAAACAGATTGATTGATGAGATACTCATTTGGATTTAAATAGATGCATGAAAAAAGTGCCTTTTTACTTTCATTCAAAATTTGGAATTTACAGTATTAACACTGGAACTAGAATTGTATAACTATTAGAAAGACCTTACCCTAAACCTAACCCTCTTCTACAGAGATATTTATGCTTTTGAATGTCTGTCATCCTTTTTTATGAAGTCACTACCGAGAAAAATATTATCTTTTTGGTAATAAAGCCTATAAATGTGAACGAGTTGCAATTGCTTTGTCCACCAGGCAGGAGAGCTTTTTCAATGCACTGAATATGTTATTTTGAAAGACATGTCTGAAGTAAGGTTATGGTATTGCTATAAAAACATTGTTTTTGTTAGCAGGAAGTTGCTCGGCAACAGAGGCTATCCATATTCAAAGCCACGGGAATAAGTGGCGGAAACTGAAACATAGGGACTTGGACAAGACATGTGCTTGTACAACTCTTCTTCGATCGCTATAGACTGACGTTTCTCCGGGAGAGGGACCCAGACCAGACATGTGCTTCTATGACACTTCTTATGAATCTCAGCAAATACTTGCATTACAAACTTAAGAAATATGTTCAATTACACCTTAAAATCTCTACTTTTAAATGAACCAAGTGCACCTAAAAAAAAGCTTTTTTTGTTTTGTAGTCTGTATGAAACGAACGCGAGGTACGTCAAACACACATCACATGACAGATGGAGATTCACCATCAAGACCAAGTTGTGAATTACTTCAGAAGACCAACACGATCTTAGGAAGCATTATCTATAGGATGATTATGTGTAACGCCCATAAATGAGGTTGGTGTCGTGATCTCGTTACTTTTGAGTGTGCATACACATTAGCTGCCTAAAAAAACGCAAATTTTGTTTGATTTGTTGAAATGTTTAGAAACAAAATGTATGAGACGATTGTTGCTTGATTTTATTAGTGATTTCAAATATGTAATGTAATCGTAAGCTTGGCAAACAGTTCTGGAGAATTTGATGTTTCTCCATTCAGACAGAATGCCTAAGCCAACTGCCCGGGAGGCATTTTAAGGCATGATTTGCCTGAAAGGAACATTGAATGTATGCAGCAAATTTGACTGTAATGGCTGGTAAAAATACTCAGAACTCTTTTGTGTTTTATAATAATTATTTTTAAAAATATATATTAGGGGTTTTTAACCTTTATTGGGATATGACAGTGGAAAGGGAGACAGGAAAGCATGGGGAGCAGAGAGGGGAAGAATCAGCAAAGGACCTCAAGCCTGGAATTGAACTTGGATCACCATGAGCACCTCAGTGCTATATGTGACACACTGAACTACTACTTTGTTGGCACTAACTGTTTCATAATTTCAATAAAAAATGTTAGAAAGAAATATACACCAATAAGTCATGGTATTAACGTTTTTAGGTTTATTAAATTAAATAACAAAGTGCAGTATTATAGTGTAAAAATGGTTTAGGATTTCATCTAAAAAGGTATAATAGGTCATTTTTAAGGCCGAGTTCACATTGCATGATTTTCATAATCGTCAAATCACTGTTGCTTTCACACTGCATGACTATCTAGATCAGGGGTGCCCAAAATTTTTGTTATGAAGGGCCAAAAACCAAATTAGATTGAGGGCTGGGAGCCGAAGGTAAATATACCAAACTGCATTGTAAACATAAGTAGGTTACATAAGTAGGTTGAACAGGCAGAAATATATATATATATATATATATATATATATATATATATATATATATATATATATATATATATATATATATATATATATATATATATATATATATATATATATATATTTATATATATATATATATATATATATATATATATATTAAAGTTTATAGGGGTAATTTCTAAATTTATTTCATATTATTAATAAATAAATAGACCTAATTATATGTAATTATATTAAATAATGCAATAGAATTTTTTTTTTACATTTTATAATGAACTTATTAGAATAAAAACATAATCCCCTTTTAACACAATGAAGACAATGCACCTGCCTCTACCAATGTCTTCTGCATGGTCTTCTATCTGCATGTCACAGTGTATTTTTTTAATTAATTTACCTTCAATTGAAACATTTAATTTCCATTTGCATTTTTGTATCTCAACAATAAAAACAAACTACCAAAAAAAATTACCCTTTTAAGATGAGATGGCGGGCCAAATTAAAGGATACCAAGGACCAACTTTGGCCCACGGGCCCTAGTTTGGGCATCTCTGATCTAGAGGGTAGTGTTCAATTGCTGCTGTGCTTATACTGCATGATGGATCAGTGACAGAAGGATACACACTGACTGCATGACTACAAAATAATCGACGACAATTCTAGCTCACAAACACATACGAAAAGATCACTCAAGATCACGTGCAAGACTGGAAATGGTACCCTACAATAAATATTTTCAATAATCTGCCATTCAAATGATACGTCCACTAAATGATGATTTACAGCAAACAAAAAAAAAAGATTATGGAGGATGTAAGGGGAGCTGCAGGGGAACAAGGAGTTGTGCAAAGAGAGAAAAAATATAGGCGGAGCTCAATAAATAATTTTGCAATATGCTGCTGCTGCGGCTGATCAAGCAAAGGCTTCTTTGTTTCTGTATGTTATTGTAAAGCTTATTTATGCTGATATTGTGGTCTATAACTCCTCAAACTCTCAGCTGTCATGTATCCTGCTCTCTCATTGGCTGTTGGTCATCGCTAGGGATGTAACGATTCACCTGACTCACAATTTGACAGGATTCATGATACTAATCTCAAGATTCAGGCACGATTTTTAAACAAAATTATTTGAAACAAATTTAAATTTAAAATTTCATCTTTTTCTTAAATGCTGCATAATATTTTTGCATAATATATTTTCTGCCAAAACCAAATTGCTATTTTAAAAACAAAATCCAAAAAAAGAATAATACAAGCTAAAGCAGAATCATTAATATAAACAAACTAAAACTGTGACTGTGCTGGGATTTTACATTTTAAAAAGAAATATCAGCAATTCTATGTTTTCTGGCATAAGCTGAGGTCTTTACACATTTACAATGTCCCCTGCTGATGAAAAAACTCTTTCACTGGGACTGAGATGGCTTGTGTGGAGAGGAAAGCCTTTCCTAAACCAGAGAGCAGTGTGTACAGAGGTGGTCAATAGGCCCTCTGCTACAGGGGACTGGCCACCGGCATAAAAACAATAACCTGATTATAATATTACTAATTATACAGTAAGATAGGGACAGGAGTTGATTTGGACATGATTATGAAGGTGAATAATTAATATTACTTGTATAAATAATTAGTATAAGTGTCAGTGTGATACACTTAAGAAGAGATAATCTTGAACATTTTTAAATATTCAATAATATTAAGCAAATCATTAAAATATGCATAAACTAAGTTGAAAAAGGAGAGGGTAAAAATAATCTAATGCATGCTTCTGTAACAGAACAACTTTCTCTTTCAGTCTGAAATACATCTTCACACTTTGGCTATGAAAACACAGATGCACTGTAAGATCTCCATAGCACTCGTCCGAGCAGCAAATCATCTGGTCTGCGTGGTTTATAGATTTTTTTGCTTATAGACGTCTGTGACAGTAGTTTTTCACTGAGCTGATGTTTTATGTGATTCATATTCAATGTTCTGTTAGTGTAAATAAATGTCTTTTTGCAGTATTTGCACAGTTTGTATTTTATCTGGTGCACTTCACCGCTGTCATTTTACTCTGCCGCTTAACCTCTTGCCTGCCACTGATGTGCAGGTAAAGCGAAATTGCGCCTGTAAACACAGCACCCCCTCTGTTCAAAAAATGTATCACGATTCATTCAACATTTCAACCGGTTTTCAGCCTGGTCACAGTGAATCGTTACATCCCTAGTCATCGCTGGTGTGTTTTTCAGTCAGAACTCATTTGACACAGCATGATTTTGAATGGCCAACTGGTCCAGGTATTTAGCATGCCAAATATTTCATGGGCGTTCATGGGCATTTTTGATAATTCACACTGTGTCATTGTGGCTCGCATGAACAAGCACCAATTTGCCACTGATTTTGGCCTTTTGTTGGCAATTTCATGGCTTTTGTTGGCAATTTTTGTCAGCAAGCAAAAATCAGGGCTAAAATCGTGCAGTGTGAACTTATTAACATTATCAAGTACGTAAATGTTTTGGGAAATGTTGCTTCACTCAAAACCATTTTTAATCCCAGTCATTTATTATTACCTCTGGTCTTTAACTAGTAGTTTCTGGATGAAGTCTTTGGCCATGTTGGTGGTTTGGCTGAAGAAATGAGGCTCAAACTCATAGTTCATTGACACAATGTTTCTCAGCGTCTCTTCATCAGTCTCGCCTTGGAATGGTGACAGGCCACTCAAACTGATGACAAAAATATACATAAATAACACTATATATATATATAAAATGAGCATGTTTTTTCAGGCTCATATGTCTAGGTTCAGTAATTTAGATTTCAAGGGCAATAACACATTATTTTCGTTGCCTTTAACATGAAATAACTCAATATAAACATAAGAGGCTGACAAAAATAAGCTAATTGTAGAAGAAAACTCTATATTATATATATATATATATATATATATATATATATATATATATATATATATATATATATATATATATATAATTTTTTTTTGTATTTGACTAGACTAGAGAATCTAAAAGAGACAGCACAATACAGAAATACAATAAGTCTTTCATAAGATCAATAATGAAGTTTCTATGAAAGCTGACATGTGTAATATCCCTCCACAATAACCTGGTATTGAAGAAATTGTTAATATAAAAAAGGACACGCCAGCTTTAAGATGAACCTCCTTATCCCTGGTTAAACCTGAAAGGCTCACAGTGAGCATTCTGTTGGTTATCTCCTCTATATCTGGTGTGCTTCATTTCTGACAGAACTGATCTCATCCCACAGGACCTGACCTATAAACTTGACAAAACACACTGCTTGTCAAAGGAGGCTTTCTTTCAGAGCTGATTTATATCCCAGTTCAAATATGAATGTGTGGAGCAGGACTTTGGTGTTCAGAATGAATCTAAAAGGATTCACTGTCAGGGTTATGTTATGATGAACAATGGAAGATTACTTACAGAATGTAGGTAATGACACCAATACTCCTAGAAAAAGAAAAGCACAGGAACATGCAAACATGATTATATTAAGTGGTAAGTTCATTCTAATATATTTATCATGCAAAACAAGAAAATTAAAATAATGAAAAGTTATTTTATATATACTGTTCATTGAGTGCGTGCAACGAAGTCCAAGAAAAAAAAATGAGATCATCATGTGACTAATAGTATGTGTGAACTTTGTATGCACAAACAGTTTGGGGATATTTTCGTGCAACCATGAGTCTGCATTTTAAGCATTAAAATAGTGTCACTCGGAAAAACCTTTATGTCCACTAAGAAGAATGGACATGCTGCTTGCTGTCATGCCCACTTTGGACATTAAAAGGCAAAACCACAGCAAAAAAAGGAGAGCCGACATGAACAAATGAAAGGACAGAGTAGGGAAGTCTTTAAGGAGAGCTGGGAAACCATATTTGAATCAAAACCGAGAATAAAGACCAGGGGAAAATCCACCGAAAGATGTTAGAGGAAGAACTGTAAATGTGATCTCTCTCTCTCTGAACACGCAGAGGAATGCTAAACACCAAAAAAACAGTTAACCTATCAAAATAAACAACATACCATAAATAATAAAGCTGTATCAATGTATATTTCACGCCAGTTCTGTGTAAACTACGGCAAGCAGTTTGTTTATTAGTTTATTTGTTTATATATTTATTTATGTCGTGAGATGGCGGAGCGCAAGAACAGTTTAAAGTAGTATACACAGATGCACGGCGCTGGTTTTTCTAAATAAACGACAAGGTGCACTATTGGAGCTACCTAAACATACAAGAAGCAATCAAAAGTTCAGAGACTATGCCATCACCATAAAAATGTATTTATTTATTCATTCATTTATTTATTGATAATAATTAATTGTTATTGCCTGTACTGTAGGAAAGTCTATGTATTGTACATTGCATATACTGTATTTTCTGTATTTAAATAATAATAATAATAAACTTTAAAGACATGCTTAATATTAACATGAAGTTTCTGTTACTGTATTAAAACTAAGATGAAGGAATCAGATCTTTAGTGGTTTAAAGCAGGGATTCTCAACCGGTGGGCCGCGAGACAGCTTAAAATTAACTCTCAATATTATATTATAATATTTGGATTTCATTATTAATATGCTATATTAAAATGATCGAAGTAATGCAATCTCCTGTTCTCTGATTGAATCCTCGGCGCAAAAACAGCCTCATGATCACGTCTGCGACTAGTACATGTCTGTTCATTCACAAACTATGCATGTAATAAAAGTCTCTCTTTGTGTATTTTTGTGTGAACTATTCAATTTTATCTGAATAGTTGTCCAAATTCATGTACTGCAAGTGTTTTATAATGGACATCTCCCATTCAGGAGGATGTAGCAAGGCTCAGTGGTGTTTCATATATGTAAAATAAACTTGCATATGAGCTTCAGACATGCTCTGGCGGGGCTGTTCTCTGTTCTTGAAAGCGATCTTCCAATAATATCCTGCAAACTGAACTGCCATCTGATCGACGCGTTTCAACAGATTAATGGTGTTTTACTGTATTTTACATTTGTCTGTATATTTTTGAATGGTAGATATTTAATAGTAGACATTCAGTCATTCCAGTTTAAAGCAGAAGCTAGTCTTTTGCCATCTTCCTGTTGACCAGTGGTTTTCTTTGAATCTGTGTAGGTTACAAAAAAAAATTATATATATATATATATATATATATATATATATATAAAATAGTATATGTAGTTTTAATCTATGATATATATTATATAGTTTTAGTTTTATTTATAACTAAATTTAAATAAAATTATATATTTAAAAAAAAATTCTGATAATAGAAAAATAATACAAGGCACAACAAATATTGGGTGAAGCGGTGGTGCAGTGGGTAGCACGTGCACCTCACAGCAAGAAGGTCACTGGTTCGATCCTCGGCTGGGTCAGTTGGCTTTTGTGTGTAGAGTTTGATGTTCTCCCTGTGTTCGTGTAGGGTTTCCTCCAGGTGCTACGGTTTCACCCACAAGTCCAAAGACATGTGGTATAGGTGAAATGGGTATGCTAAAATTGACCGTAGCGTATGTGTGTGTGTGGATGTTTCCCAGAGATGGGTTGTGGCTGGAAGGGCATCCACTGTGTAAAACATGTGCTGGATAAGTTGGCAGTTCATTCCGCTGTGGCGACCCCAGATTAATAAAGGGACTAAGCCGAAAAGAAAAGGAATGAATGAATGAATAAACAACAAATATATATATTTGTTAAGAAATAAAGGTTTAAATTTCATTCAAACATTTTAGGGAAAATGTCAGACAGGTGGGCCTTCAAATATTGATTGGAGAAAAAAGTGGGCCCCTCAGTGAAAAAGGTTGAGAATCCCTGGTTTAAAGTGATATTATGAATTGGAGTTATACGGTTATTCCACACTAACTAGACATATACCGTTCTTCCACATTTGAGAAATATAAATCTCAATATCTAATACTGATTTAAAATTTTATCTACTTAGAATTGAGAAGCTTTTGTTGTCTATCAAGTAAAATAAAAAAATATATAATATAATGTTCCAATCCAAATAAAAAAAACTCTCATTTTATTACTCAAAATTTGAAAATATGGACTTATGTGGTTCTTCATCTCAAGGCCTCAATTTCTAGCCCACAATTGTATCTCATTTGTATTTTCAATATTCAAATCTCAAAACCTTCATATTGCTTTTTTTATCATATTTCTAGTAAACAAAAATATTATGTTATAATATAATATTACTATAATATATGTATTATGTATATGGCGACCCCAGATTAATAAAGGGACTAAGCTGAAAAGAAAATTAATGAATGAATGTATTGTGTATATATAATTTATTATTATTACAAAATTTTTGTTTACAAAAAAGTAACAACATTCTTTCCATAAATTATTTTCCATACAATCTATAAACAGTAATAAATATTTAAAAAATTTGATATTTTAATATAATATTAAACAAAATGATATTTTATGAACTCTTTTAATTACAATAAAAACCTTTATATACAATAAAAATATTAATAATATAATATAATATTTGAGTAGATTATCATTCAAATAATAGCTTAAATCTAAATACTATTATATATATATATATATATATATATATATATATATATATATATATATATATATATATATATATATATATATATTTTTTTTTTTTTTTTTTTTTTTACAATATTTAGATACATCTAATTATTAAAATTGCTGATATACAAAATAATCTCACAGCTGTTAATAGATAAATTACTTTTACAATCATTAAATTAAATGAAACCAAATTGTGACATTTTCCACACAGGCTGTGCAAAATAAAAAATAAAATAAAAATGTCTAAGAAGAATTAAATATAGAGGTTATTATCCACAGCCACTTTTACTTCAGCTTCTATAAAATAATGTCTTCTAGAAAGTAAAGCCATGACTTCAGCTTTGTTTGTGCCATGCTCTACCATCTGAGCTTCAAGAATGAATGAGATGTAAACCCAACACGTTTTATGCTAACATTATGCTAACCAGATATGAACTGTTGTCTTTGGCTCAGCACATGGCAGCTACTGCGTTTTGTCAAAAGCTAAAATAGTTTGCTTTCTGACAACATTTTGCACACGACAGCCACATTGAGCTGGATATTGTGTTGAAGAACTTCATATACATGCTGAGACAGATACACACATTAAACGAGCAACAGTAGATGCCGGAGGAAGATGAATCAAGTCTGAACATGCCCGAAAAGTCCCTTATAGCAATATTTGAATTAAGGTATGAGTGCTTGTTACTAATCTTACCACATGTCTGCAGCCGTACCGAGAGGTTCATAGTTGATGATCTCCGGCGCTGAAACGCAAAGAAAAAACATTTTAAATAAAATGAAAGCTCTACAACTCTACAACGCTCACATAACCTTCAGCATTTTTCCAGCTGCAACAGAGCACTGAACTCATTTCACTGCATTAATCAAACATTTCCCAGCCTTGGCCAGACAGAGGAACATTTTTAAGAAGACAAACTGAAAAGAAAAATGACATGATTAAGTGCATTCTTTGAGAGTAGCGGCACATGTTTACGTCACAGCAGATGATTGTGCTCCCTTCAGAGATTTATAAAAATATGCACAAGTAATATGAAGAAATATTCAGAAGAACAGAGCAGTTCTACATTTAGTGTCTTTTCACTTTATTTAATGAGTACAGGCACCACAGTGGCTCAGGGGTTAGCACTGTCGCCTATAAGTGTGCTATAAGTAAATTGGGTAAACAAAATTGGCCGTGGTGTATGACTGCATATGTGAATAAGGGTGTATGGGTGTTTTCCAGTACTCTGTTGCAGCTGGAGGGCATCCTCTGTGTTTATGCACCAGACTAGTTGGTGGTTCATTCCGCTGTGGCAACCCCTGATAAATAAGGAACTAAGCCGAAGGAAAATGAATGAATGAATGAATGATTGAGTTTCGATATTACATGCGAATAGTATGTTGTAGTCTTTTTGTGCCTTCTGATCAATCTCACAGGCCTAACATGACCTTAAAGAAACAGGTTTTAAAAAAATAAGCTCATTTTACAAGTCTTCTAGAGTTAAACAATTAAGTTTTACCATTTTTTAATCCATTCAGCAGACCTCTGGGTCTGGCGAGAGCACTTTTAGCTTAGCTTAGCATAGATCATTGAATCAGATTAGACCATTAGCATCTTAGGGCGTACTCTCACTAGGCACAATGCCCAGAACCATGCCAAAGAGCGCTTGTCCCTCCTCCCATCTTCCCCGATGGCCTGCACTCACATAGCATTTTTTACTTTTGGAGCCAGAGCACGCTTCTGTCATCGATGATGCGACTGTTTAACAGGAAGAGAAGCGCACTCGCTCAGCACAGTGGACATCGCTTTAATTATATCGTTTTGGATTATTTATAGTCGTTTGGGATGCAGTGACACACAGGCAAATATTTTGCAGAACAGATCCACCACTTTTGATGCTCATAAGTTAGCATATCATAAAAGTCCTTGTGCTGCAAGTATTAGGAGGTTTGCTGAAGGTGCAGCTCATGTGCAGTGAGGGGTTTGCATCTTTAATAAACTATATGACAGTTTGCGTTCATTGAAAAGTAGATACGATTAATAAATCCATATAAAACAGTCCCTTTAAAGTGCCATCGCATCTTCAGTTTCGGGCTCATGTACGCTTTGCACTTACACTACAAGCGTACCACGCCAAAGCCCAACCGATCGGGCTGGCTAACTTATCCGTGCCTTGACCCGATTCAGAGCACTCACACTTGTCAAACGAACAGGGAAATGCATCTGGCCACGGTTTGGAATTGGATAGCCTAGTGTGAGTAAGCCCTTACTCAAAAAATTCATTCAGGTAATTTTTCAATTTAAAGCCTGACTCTACTGTAATTACATTGTGTATTAAGACCAACAGAAAATGAAGTTGCTATGTTCTAGGTTGATATAGCCAGGAACTATACTCTTATTCCGTCGCAATAATCAAAACACTTTCCTGCTGTACCATGGCTGCAGCAGGCACAATGATATTACAATCACAATAGTAATAATAAATATAACAATAACAATACAGTGTCACACTTTACAAGTTTAAATAGTTAAGCTAATATATTTACTAATGAACTTAATGCAGATAATTTCATTTCAACATTTACAAATTTATAATAAAATACAACATTGGGCTCGTTAACATTATTTAACAAAGCCAAACAATACACATTTGTAATTTCATAAATTTACTTGAATATTATGTGATGTAATTAATGTACTGTTCATTGGTTGTTCATGTTAAGGCATACATTAACTATCATTACACTAATGCAAACCAACAAAAGACAAAACAAAACATTGGAAAAGCAGCGAAATGCAATGTACAAAAGAAGTGTGTTGAATTTTATTTTAATAGTTTTTCATTTTTAGTTTTTTAGTATATTAATTAAATAATTAATCTGAATACACGTTTTATATGTTTGTTTAATTCCTGATGTTTTAGACTAAGTTTGTAATTTTTCCTTATATGTTTTAGTTCTGAAATAAAAAAGCCAATAAATGTAGCTTTTTTAAAAATAAATAAATAAATAATGCATCCTTATTGTAAAGAGTTAACCCAATAGAATAACAACAGTGTTATGCTCTACACACCAAACCCTAACTTTTCATTAAGACAATTTTCTTAATTAAAAACAAAGCCAAAATAAACATGCTCCCACATTTACTCACCCTCATGACTGCAAACGCTTTGAACAACATGAGGGTGTGTGTACATTAAATTATCAATTATAATTAGTGATATTGGGTGAACAGTGCATTTAAAGTGGATAAACTTATTAGTCTATGAAACGAAAGTCTGTTTTATATGACAAAGTGCAAGTGATTGTTTAGGTTGCGAGGATTTCGGGAGCTAACAGTAGTTCTGAGTCAGGAACTGGAAAGTCACTGAGATCACAGTTGGTCATATCTGCGTAAAAAAACACTTAACCTCTACTTGTTTACAAAGGACGTCCTCATGATAAGTGAAGTAGTCACTTTGAACAAAGGGTCTGCCTTATATCAGGCAGCAGACTATTTCTGCCCACTCACATAAAGAGATAATACAAAACTTGGTTTGACCAATATGGTATTAAATATTTGCACTACGATAATTCTTTGGATATAGCTTATTTTAAGTAGCAGTGATCTTAACACATTTAATTATTTTTTAATTACATATTTCTTAGGAAACAAAACCACAAACATTTCGGATCAACGCCTTTCTCAATGTGTAAAACAATTTACTCTCTCCACCCTGTTATTAATTCAATCACACTTAAGTCATCAATTATTCATTTTTCAGGGTTTGTGCAGGTTTCACCAAGTAAAATTTAAGACTTTTAAAGACATTTTTAAAACCATTATGAACGAAAGGGCTAAACGCTAAAGATTTTTTCAAATGGCCCAGATGAAAAAGATTTTTATTTGCCGTTTCAAAAGAATTATTATAATTAAATACATTTAATAATACACTAATAATATTTTAATAATAACAACAATTTTACACTTCAGATATTGTCAAAACAAGCAAGCTCTAGTTGTATACATAATTTTTTTTCAACATAAACTTTCTTTAAAAAAAAAGATGTATTTCTCATTTGCTGATTATTTTATTAATTTGATGATATTAATATATTACATAGGCTATTTTATATACATTTCCAAAATGCTTTGGCATTCGAGTTTGCTTTTGGTCTTGAAAGAGAGAGAGCAGCAGATTTTGCCTGGCCTGTCAATGGGTGGACATGGATCCTTAATAGTATAACAGTAAGAGAAATAGTGGACTTCTTTCTTTTGTTTTTTACTTTAATCCATTGAAAAGAAACAGCGTATAACAGTGTAAAATTATTAATTAAATAAAATTATTGTTAAAAATGTAATTCTGTTTTGTTTATCGCAAATAGTTAACTATTTATGTGATGTGGGTAAATGGTGTGTTTCAATCTGGCAACCACCGCAAGTATATTTCAAACCTGTGGGAAACACTGTTATTGTGACTGACATCAGCAAATACGATATCTGTAATTAATATATAGGGCAGCATGGTGGCACAGTGGGTAGCACAATCACCTAACAACAAGAAGGTCGCTAATTCAAGCCCCGGTTGGGTCAGTTGGCATTTCTGTGTGGAGTTTGCATGTTCTCCCCATGTTCACGTGGGTTTCCTCTGGGTGCTCCGGTTTCCCCCACAAGTCCAAAAAAACATGTGGTATATGTGAATTGGGTAAGCTAAATTGTCCGTAGTGTATGTGTGTGAATGAGTGTGTATGAATGTTTCCCAGTGATGGGTTGCAGCTGGAAGGGCATCCGCTGCGTAAAAAAACACATCCTGGATAAGTTGGCGGTTCATTCCGCTGTGGTGACCCCAGATTAATAAAAGGAAATGAATGCACGAATGAATGAATTTAATATATATATTTGTGAAGTACAGATTTGGGCCGCAATGGACAAAATATACGTGCATATATCTGTCAAGGCTGGTGATTAAAACAGCACTGACGGTGGCACCGCAGGTTATCAGAAGTGATGAGCTGTTAAAGCACTCGAAGACATTTCTGCAGTCCATCAGCAGTGAGATCATATGTGAAAACACAACGGTTATTTCTGTCCACTCAATGTTCAGCTGAACTGACTCAGCTCTGCCATTTCATCTGAAGTTCACTCGTCTCCATGGAGATGACCAGCACTAAAAACTGTGCATATTGCTGAAGGCAGAAACAAAACACATGCAGAGACAGAAGCAGGTGTGCGGTCAAACACACACATTTGAGCAGAAGCAAACTCTACACACACACGCGCCCATAAGATGTTATGAAAATGCGGTCTAGTTAACGTAAAAAGACACAAGTGGCTGTTCACACATTTTTTGTTAGCTGTTAAAAAATAAACCTGTTTAACCACAGATATGTGATGTCAACTTTATCACATCTTTATTTATGGAGGTTTGCCAAATTACCCGTTAAAGGGTTAGTTCACCCAAAAAAGAAAATTCTGTTGTTAATGAGTCATCTTCGTGCACTGAAAAAGTGTTGCATGCAAAACTGTTGCAAACAATTTATTCGTGTTGAATTTAAACAAACAAAAAAAATGTAATAATGTTCAACTTAATTTGTTTGTTTAAATTCAGCCCAAATAAATTGTTTCCAACCAAAAAATTTAGTAAATCCAAGGAATCATCTTTGAATAATTTTTTTCAGTGTGTCGATTCAATCCTGACCTTCATTCAAGGTCAGAACACAAATGAGGATAATTTAAGATGATATTCAAGAGCTCTCTCATCCTTCATAGACAAAAACGGTCATAAGAGTTTTACAGAACAAAAACCTTTTTACAGATTTTTTTGTCATCCAAAAGTGTTCTTGGAGCTTCGTATGATTACAGTTGAACCACTGAAGTCACATAGAAAGTTTTGACAATGATTTTGGTTCTTTTTCTAGAGCTCTGAATGTCTTATGACCAGAGGATGAGGGAGCTCTACTAATGAGAATTTCTTCCAAACTTGAAATAAAAAACATTGCCATTTAGAGCCATTTGTAGTTTTAGTTCAGTCAATTTTAGAAACTATGTTTTAAATTCAGACGACATCAATATTTGGTGGAATATCCCTGATGTTCAAGTACAACAAGTTAATACTTTTGTTATTATGACCTTTCGGCTTAGTCTCTATTTCAGAGGTCACCACAGTGGAATAAATGCCAACTATTCCAGCATATGTTTTACACAGTGGATGCCCTTCCAGCTGCATGCGAGTACTGGGAAAAACCAATACACACACATTCACACACACTAGCACACTACGGCCAATTTAGCTTTTATTCAATTCACTTTTGCCGCATGTTTTTAGACTGTGGGGGAAACCTGAGCACCCAGAGGAAGCCCACGTAAACATGGGGAGAATATGCAAACTCCACACAGAAATGCCAACTGGCACAGCTGGGACTAGATCCAGCGACCTTCTTGCTGTGAGGCGACAGTGCTAACCACTGAGCCACCATGCCACCCGATGACAACAAAATGTATGACTTTCAATTTTCAACGCAACAATTTTCACTTGGAGTATATTAAAGAAAAAGAGACAAGTGAATGTTCACACATTTATAGTTAGTATAGTTATAGTTTATAGTTAAAAAAAATTTTAACCACAGATATGTGATGTCAACTTTGTCACTTTCTCACCTCTTTATTTATCGAGGTTTGTTACTGCCACATATTGCCCATTAAATGGTTAGTTCACCAAAAAAGGAAAATTCGTATTCGTATGATTACAGTTCAACCGCTGAAGTCACATGGAAAGTTTTAACAATGTTTTTAGTTCTTTTTCTGGACTACTAAATGTCTTATGACCATGGATATTGAGAGAGCTCTCCAATTTCACGCAAAATATTTTAATTTGTGTTCTGAAGATGAACGAAGGGCTCAGGGAATTGGAATGGCACCAAGGTGACTATTTAAGTTTTTTTTCTGTTAATTACTAATGAGAATTTCTTCCAAATTTGAAATAAAAACCATTGTCATTTTGAGTCATTTGTAGTTTTAATTTAGTCATTTTTTAATGACTGTTTTAAATTCAGAAGAGTTGAGAAATCAATATTTGGTGGAATATCCCTGATTTTCAATTACAACAAATTAATACTTTTGTTATTATGACCAACTGTCAATTTCTGGAGGTCTAAATGACAATACATTCATTCCTTCAGCTTAGTCTCTATTTCAAAGGTTGCCACAGCAGAATATACAGCCAACTATTCCAACATATGTTTAACACAGCGAATTCCCTTCCAGCTACAGCCCAGTACTGAGAAACACCCATACACACATTCATGAACACACACACATACAGTAGTGCCATTTTAGCGTATGTCTTTAGATTGGGGGGGAAACTAGAGCACCCGGAGGAAACCCACGCAAACATGGGGAAAACATACACAAACTACACACGGAAATACCAAGTGGCTCAGCCGGGACTTGAACCAGCGACCTTCTTGCTGTGAAGCGATAGTGCTAACCACTGAACCACCGTGCCGCTCAATGACAATACAATGTAGGACTTATATTGAAACAATTTCACTTAGAATATATTAATGACAAATAATTAATGACAAGCATGAAAGCATTAAACATTCGATTTTAAAGTGGAAATACTGAAATACAGTTTTTAAATCGAAAATACATTTGTCATTCAAAAAGTAAAATGTTAATTTTCATTTTCTATGCAGATGAACCATAACAAAATTGTTACAGTCAGCAGCGATTTCAAAACTGCGGATTGCTGGAGAATTACAACTCCTGCCACCAAATGGACTACAAATCACAGCATGAACCACGCACACACAACGGTTCCTAATGTCGTCTGATTGCAAACACTCACAGCTGAAGCTGCTAAAGGACTCACTACACAGACTATTTATGCACTACATTCGCTCACACACATTGCTGAGGGTTGTTTGTTTGTTTTGTTAGTAAAAATTAACCTGCAACTTTACGTAGCATTTTCATTTCCTTGTCTAGCCGTGTTTTTTAATTCTTCTGTTTTATGTTATCTACTCCTAGCCTTGTTCCTAGTTTACCTTACCTTTCTCCGGTTTTCACTACTTGGATTATATATATGTACCCGGTTGATCCTGTTGTTGACCCTTGCCTGATTTACGATCATTGTAAATAAATCTGCATTGGGATTCGCATCTCCGTTTGTAACCTTCAGTTACCAAATTGATTCCACTAGAATGATTCATTATTGCTAAATATAGCTAAACAAGACATGATCTGAAAATCCCTGTATTTTTAAACAACATTATATAATCGCAAACTTTTATTACATTTTTCCCAATACCTTTCAGCATTATTTTTCAATGATTGCAATAGTATTTAATGATATTACTGCTTTATTGTAATTTGCAGTGTTGAAGTGATAATGCATATCTCATACTTGTAGTATTGGACAAGCGTTCGGGTCTGCATTTGCATATATGCGTAAGTCATTTTAAGTCATCATTTGAACTCAAAACCACATAGACTGAACGACTCACCAATATACTGAGGGGTTCCACCTAAACTCTTATACTCCTCTCCTTGAATGAAGTGGTGAGCCATGCCAAAATCAATGATCTTGATGTCTGGATGAGGATCGTGCTTGTCTGACAGCATGATATTCTCCGGCTGAAGAGCAAAAACAACACATTTTGTGATTTTTACTGTAAATCACGGTGTCGATCAAAATTGGAGAACAACCAACAAGTTCCTAAATTGTAAGTAAGTAAAAAGGTTTTTTAAAGATTTTTAACGAGGTTAATTTACTCACATTTTTTAAAATAAACATATAAAAAACACTGATCAAGTTTATTCCCAGTTATTCGTGTTAAAAGTCCACATTAGTACTGAAAGCAAGTGTGCCAATTTTTAATGAAGTGCCTTTCTTTCTGATTATGTTTTGTACAACTGTCATGGATTGGTCAGGCTCTCACGACCCCCACTCACGAAGATCACCATCACCTGACTTCTAATGAGCACACAGCTGCATCACATTCACGAGCACCAGATAAAAGCACAGCACTCCAGTCGCTCATTGTCCGGGCTCGTCTCGACGAAAGCGGACAACTGAGCGACCACTCAGCGTAGTCATCCTCAGCTAAAACAAACGATTTACTTACCTGTTCTCTTTGTATTCCTCCTAGTCTTCCTGGTCCTCCCGAATCGTCCTGTCTTCCAGTCCTTCCAAGTCTGTGTCATCCTCTGTCAGCTGTATCTGGTGTGTGCTGTCCATCCTCGTGTATTCCTGTTACCCAGCCACGGAGGAAAAGACCCCAACATCATTCCTGATCCTCCTGGCTATCCTTCATGTGCTCCTTGTTGTCATTTAATAAACACCCTAACGTTTCCTTACCTCTGTCTCCTGTCCGCTTCATAACAGAAGCCCGGACCCATAACGACGACAACATGAGCACCCCCGATCACCTTCAAGAGCTGGTGGACCAGTTGAAGCGGATTCTACAGCCACCAGCTCCACTTTCCAACGCACCACCAGCACCGAGCACTTCCGCCTCCACAGTTTCTTCTTCGGCCCTTCCTTCCAGTCCCATGGCCCGACCAGCGCCCTACTCAGGCGGAGCGGGGGAGTGCAATGGTTTTCTGTTACAATGTTCCCTCATATTCGAAATGCAACCTTCTCTATATCCCACAGATAAGTCGAAGATCGCCTACATCGTATCTCTACTCTCTGGACCTGCACTTAAATGGGCTGAGACGATCTGGAACCAAGCCGGGCCGGTCATGAATTCCATCACTACCTTCACGGAGTATTTCAAAGAGGTGTTTGGACGTTCTGATGGGGAAGTAGCCGCTGGAGAGCAGCTGTATCATCTAAAGCAAGGTACTCTATCTACACAGGAATATGCTCTCCGGTTTCGCACTCTAGCAGCTGCAAGTGGATGGAATGAGAGATCGTTGTTGACCACGTACCGGCTCGGCTTGGAACCCACTCTCCGAATCCAACTGGCCACATTAGATGATACAATGGGTCTGGAGAGATTCATCCAACATTCTCTCCGATGTTCCGATCGTCTCCGTTCCTATCAACAGGACACCATCAACCCCTCGTCTGCACTCCTCCAATCGCCTGAGTCAACAGCCTCTCCAGAACCAGAACCCATGATAATAGAGTCTGGAAGACTGACATCAGCGGAACGACAGAGGAGGCTGACCCGGGGTCTGTGTCTATACTGCGGTGTCAGTGGACACACCCGTATGGAGTGTCCCCTTCGTCCCATTCGGACTTCAGTGAGTGTATTCAGTACGAATATTGAACAATGTAAACCACTTACTACCACCGTACAAATAACTACTGCCTCTATTTCTCTCCTTGTCACAGCCCTCATCGACTCCGGGTCAGCAGGGAACTTCATCTCCCAATCCCTCTGTCGTCAACTCCACCTCCGTACTGAGGCGTCCTCGCATATATACCAGATACAACCGATAACCCAGTGCACTCGATCTTCGACCCGTATCCATCGACAATGCGAAGACATCCTTCTTCAAGTGGGGTTGTTACATCAAGAGAGGATTCAATTTCTGGTTCTGGAGGGTGCAAATATGGACATCATTCTAGGGCGCCCGTGGCTGGTGAAGCACGATCCCATCATCTCTTGGGGCACAGGAGAGATAAAGAAATGGGGATCTGGATGTACACCTGCCTGTTTTCCAAATCTCCCTCTTCAAGGTCGGAACCCCATTTCTTTGTTTGCAACATCGGTCGAGAGCCCTCCTGAGAAGCAGTCTATCCACATTCCTAAGGAGTACAGCTCCTTTCATGATGTCTTCTGCCCCAAGAGAGCTTCCCAGCTACCGCCGCATCGGCCATGGGACTGCGCGATCGACCTAGTTCCAGATGCCCAGTTGCCAAGAGGTAGGATCTACCCGCTCTCGCTTCCAGAGAATCAGGCAATGGAAGATTACATAAGGGAGGCTCTGAGTCAGGGGTACATACGTCACTCAAAATCACCAGCCGCCTCAAGCTTCTTCTTTGTGGCCAAGAAGGACGGAGGGCTGCGTCCATGCATCGACTACAGGGTCCTAAATAACGGTACAGTAAAATACCGATATCCCCTTCCTCTGGTACCAGCCGCTTTGGAACAGCTCCGAGAAGCTAAAGTCTTCACTAAATTGGACCTCCGCAGCGCGTATAATCTGATAAGAATACGTGAGGGGGACCAATGGAAGACAGCATTCGTGACCCCTACTGGCCACTATGAATATGAGGTCATGCCTTACGGTCTGGTCAACGCCCCCTCCGTATTCCAAAACTTCATTCATGAAGTCCTCCGGGAGTTTCTTCACCACTGTGTAATAGTGTACATAGATGACATCCTCATTTACTCCCGGAGTGAGGCCGAACATCGCCAACACGTTGCGGAGGTCCTACACACATTGAGAGAACATCACCTCTACCTCAAAGCGGAGAAATGCTCATTCCACCAGAAGTCGATTCATTTCTTGGGATACATCATTGACCAAACCGGTATACGTATGGATGGGAAGAAAATTGAGGCTGTTCTATCCTGGTCAGAACCCACTTCCATTAAGGAGCTCCAGAGGTTTCTTGGGTTTGCTAACTTTTATAGACGGTTTATCAAGGACTACAGCAGGATTACATCACCTCTCACTAATCTCCTCAAGGGTAAACCCAAAGGACTGGAGTGGACCAAAGAAGCAGCCGCAGCCTTCCGCCTTCTTAAGAAGGAGTTCACAAGGGCCCCACTCCTGACTCATCCTGACCCAAATCTTCCTTTCGTGGTGGAAGTGGACGCATCCACCACCGGCGTCGGGGCAGTATTATCTCAACATCATGATACACCGCCCCGACTGCATCCCTGTGCCTATTTCTCTCGGAAGTTGAGCCCGGCGGAGCAGAATTACAGCATAGGAGACAGGGAGCTTCTAGCAATCAAGCTAGCCTTGGAGGAGTGGCGTCACTGGTTGGAGGGGGCCAAACATCCGTTCCAGGTGATCACAGATCACAAAAACCTCCAATACATCAAAGAGGCCAAGAGACTATGTCCACGTCAAGCCAGATGGTCACTTTTCTTCTCACGTTTGATTTCTCCATTTCCTATCGTCCAGGACCCAAGAATCTAAGAGCAGACGCTCTCTCTCGTTTACACGAGCATCACGATCATGAAGAACTCCCAACGAAGATTCTTCCCGAACACATCTCCATTTGTCCGATCACCTGGAACGCTCCTCCAGTCGTTGCCACTCCGGAAGCCCCTGCTCCGCCGGGATGCCCTCCTCATCGGCAGTTCATACCACCTGAACACCGGGTAGATCTGATCCACTCCTTACATACCTCGCTAGGCACTGGACATCCAGGGATCAACAATACTCTCTCGCTAGTATCCCAACGATTCTGGTGGCCAAACATGGCAAGGGATGTGAGGCAATATGTTCAGGGCTGTAAGGACTGTGCCCAATCCAAGAGCCCACGTCATCTACCCGCTGGAAAGCTCCATCCCTTGCCGATTCCGAACCGTCCCTGGTCACACCTAGGAGTGGACTTTATCACTGACCTCCCTTCGTCAGAAGGTAATACCTGTATTCTAGTCATAGTAGATAGATTCTCAAAGTTTGTCAAACTAATCCCTCTGAAAGGTCTTCCCACAGCCTTTGAAACTGCCGACAATATCTTTAATCAAGTCTTCAGGTCATTTGGTATTCCAGAAGATATTGTGTCGGACAGAGGTCCACAGTTCATCTCACGTCTATGGAAAGCCTTCTTCAAGCTCCTAGGTGTGGCCGTCAGCCTCTCTTCTGGATATCATCCCCAAACCAACGGGCAGACAGAGAGGAAGATTCAGGAGGTGGGACGGTTCCTGAGGACCTTCTGCAGTGGTCACCAGAACTCCTGGAGCCAGTATTTGGGCTGGGCAGAATATGCCCAAAATTCACTGCGGCAACCCTCCACCGGACTCACGCCATTCCAGTGCGTCCTGGGCTTCCAACCACCGCTCTTTCCCTGGGATGGCGAACCATCTGATGTCCCCGCAGTGGATCACTGGTTCCGGGAGAGCGAGAGAGTCTGGGACGAGGCTCATCAACATCTGCAGAGGGCAGTCCGTCGAAGCAAGGTAACCGCCGATAGGAGAAGGTCTGAAGAACCCAGATACACACCCGGACAAAAGGTGTGGCTATCCACCCGGGACATACGCATGCGACTGCCCTCTCGCAAGTTAAGTCCCCGATTTGTTGGTCCCTTCACCATCGTGGAACAGGTTAACCCCGTCACCTACAAACTACAATTACCCTCTCACTACCGTATTCACCCTACATTCCACGTATCACTCCTGAAACCCTATCACGATCCTGTTCTTCCCTCCACAGAGCCTGACCACGAAGAGGAACCCCCTCCTCCACTGCTCCTAGAAGAAGGAGCCGTCTACGCAGTGAAGGAGATCTTGCGTTCCCGACGTCGTGGTGGCCAGTTGGAGTACCTGGTGGACTGGGAAGGGTACGGCCCCGAAGAAAGGACATGGGTTCCCAGAGCTGATATTCTCGATCCTAGTCTCATGGTGGAGTTTCATGAGAGCCACCCTGAGTTCCCAGCGCCTAGAGGCAGAGGGAGACCACCACGGCGTCGGAGGTGTCGGCCCTCAGGAGCGGGCCCTGGGGAGGGGGGTACTGTCATGGATTGGTCAGGCTCTCACGACCCCCACTCACGAAGATCACCATCACCTGACTTCTAATGAGCACACAGCTGCATCACATTCACGAGCACCAGATAAAAGCACAGCACTCCAGTCGCTCATTGTCCGGGCTCGTCTCGACGAAAGCGGACAACTGAGCGACCACTCAGCGTAGTCATCCTCAGCTAAAACAAACGATTTACTTACCTGTTCTCTTTGTATTCCTCCTAGTCTTCCTGGTCCTCCCGAATCGTCCTGTCTTCCAGTCCTTCCAAGTCTGTGTCATCCTCTGTCAGCTGTATCTGGTGTGTGCTGTCCATCCTCGTGTATTCCTGTTACCCAGCCACGGAGGAAAAGACCCCAACATCATTCCTGATCCTCCTGGCTATCCTTCATGTGCTCCTTGTTGTCATTTAATAAACACCCTAACGTTTCCTTACCTCTGTCTCCTGTCCGCTTCATAACAACAACAGTATCATTTAGGTGACAGTTAGTGTGAGAAAGGTACACTTCCTCTTTACCGTGCTGAAATCTATATAGGAAGTGTGATGCTTGCTACATGGAGTGTTAAATATTGCAGGTCAGTAGAAACTGTTCATGCGGTTGCTAGTTTCACTCGTTGGTTAAAGTCAAATATAAACATGCTTCGTACCTTCAGGTCAAAGTGGGCAATGTTTTTTTGGTGCATGTAGTTTACACCATCCAGAATCTGCTTCATAAATTCAATGGCCTCCGTCTCCGTCAGGTTTTCTTTCTCAGCAATGAAATCAAAGAGTTCGCCACCCTTTATGCTACATTAAAAAGAGAGTCAAAATAAAAAAAGGATGCAAAATTAAAATAAACATATACAATAAAATATTCATTCATTTTGCTTCGGCTTTATCTCTTTAGTCATCAGGGGTCGCCACATTTGAATGAACCGCCAACTTATCCAGTATATGCTTTTAAAGGATGGATGGATGCCCTTCCAGCTGCAACCCAGTACTGGGAAACACTCATACACACTCATTCACACACATACACTACGGCCAATTTAGCTTATTCAATTTAACTATAGCACATGTCTTTGGACACTTACATGGGAAGAACATGGAAAGCCCATAAATAAATGCCAACTGACCCAGCCAGGGCTCGAACCAGCAACCTTCTTGCTGTAAGGCAACAGTGCTAACCACTGAGCCACCGTGTCGCCCCACAATAAAATATATATTTTACAAATTATAGTACTGAATAATAGTATGTTATTTTTATATTCCTTGGCAAAAACCTCAAAATTTCACCTAAAAGTACCAACAAAATTCTAAATTTATTATATTTTTTGGAACTTTTAGGTGAAACTTATGTGTTTTTGCCAAATAATTTAAAAACATATTATTTATTTATTTCCAGAATTGCAGGTTAATATCTCATATTTTTTATTTCTAAACTCATTATGTCAACATCTCGCAAATAGGACTTTTTTTGTCAGATATTTGACTTTGCATCTCTAAATTCTTTTTGAGTTTATAAATTGTGATACTCATTCATTAATTTTCTTTTCAGCTTAGTCCCTTTATTAATCCAGGGTCGCCAGCAGAATGAACCGCCAACTTATCCAGCACATGTTTTAAGCAGTGAATGCCCTTCCAGCTGCAACCCATCTCTGGGAAACATCCATACACTCTCATTCACACTTATACACTACGGACAATTTAGCCTACCCAATTCACCTGTACCGCATGTCTTTGGACTGTGGGGGAAACCAGAGCACCTGGAGGAAATCCACGCAAACGCAGGGAGAACATGCAAACTCCACACAGAAACACCAACTGACCCAGCCGAGGCTTGAACCAGCGACCCTCTTGCTGTGAGGCAACAGCACTACCTACTGCGCCACTGCATCGCCCCAATTGTGAAACTATAAATTTCAATTATGAGAAATAGTCACAATTCTGAGGTAAAAAGCAGAATTATTAAAGAAAAAACTATTTTATTCTTTATTATTATTAGAGATTAGCAAGAAAGCCAACAAACTCTCAATAATGAGAATCAAAGTCAGAAATATCAAATGACTGAAATCTCAGAATTGAGTAATATAAAAAATAGTTCAAAGTTTTTCAGGTTCGCAAATTTTCCCACTACTTTGAGTTCAAATCTAAAATCCCTGAACTAAATAAAATCAAAATTGTGAGATAATATATGAACTTTCTTTCTATGTTCAAGTGTTATTCACGGTGTCTCCATACACAGCTGAAGTCAGAATTATTAGCCTTCCTGAATTATTAGCCCCCCAGTATATTTTTCCCCAATTTCTATTTAACAGAAAGAAGATATTTTCAACACATTTCTAAACATAATAGTTTTAATATCTCATTTCTAATAACTGATTTGCCATTATGGCAATACATAATATTTTACTAGATATTTTAAAGATACTAGTATTCAGTTCAAAGTGCAGTTTAAAGACTTAACAAGGTTGATTTGGTTAATTAGGCAAGTTAGGGTAATTAGGCAAGTCATTATATAATGATGTTTTTTTCTGTAGACAATTGAAAAAAGAGGGTGGCTAATAATATTGACCTTTCAATATAAAAAAAAAATTTAACCTATAAGATAAATATTCTATAAGATAAAATTTTACTTTATTTATATAAAAAAATATTATCAGAAATACTGTGAAAAATTCCTTGCTCTGTTGAACATCATTTGGGATATATTTGAAAAAGAAAAAAAAAAATCACAGGAGGGTTAATAATTTTGACTTCAGCTGTACATTTCTTTTTTCTTTTCATCATTCATTCATTTATTTTCTTGTCGGCTTAGTCCCTTTATTAATCTGGGGTCGCCACAGCGGAATGAACCACCAACTTATCCAGCATTTGTTTTATACAGCGGATGCCCTTCCAGCCGCAACCCATCTCTGGGAAATCTTTTTTCTTTTCTTATTGCTTTATTTCAGAAAACCAAACACATGCTCACAGCTCAACGATGAGGACGACCTCGGCCCTGCTCTCGAAGACGTCTCTGATAGCCATGATGTTTTGATGCTGAAGGCTCTGCAGGATCTCCACCTCCTTCTCCACACTCTTCCTCTCCAGCCCAAGCCGGCTTCCTGCACCTTTCTTCAGCTTCAGGAACTTCCCTGCCCACAGAACATCCGTGGCCCGTTCCCGCACCTCACGCACCTGCCCGAAGTGACCACTAGTGTGGCAAGAAACAAAATGAACGCAGTTGAATGTTTTTCAGCACTGTACTATCTAGTGGTGTAATGGATCACAAATCTCATGGTTCAGATCACACTACGGTTTTTTAATCACGGATCAGACCATTTTTCGAATCAGTAAAAACGGGAGGAGACAAATGTCATTTACTTTCCATTTACACAAAAATATTACTGCAAAATCATTGGTTTTAACAAACAACTTAAAACCTGTAATTTTAATAAAAATAAAAATCCAACCAGCTGGAAAAAAAGGAAAACATTCAACATGAAAAATGATCTTTGCTACTGTTGCTGATAATGCTAAATATAGAAATCAAACATCTTGTACAACATATCATATTTATTTTCAATTACTTATTCAACAATTCACATATAAAACCATTTGAGTTTGAGACCCCTGCATTAAATGGTGATTTTAATCTTTACCATAAACTTCAGTGTTTATATCTGAACTATAAACTGTTCTTTCAGTACTTCTGTGTTATTTAAATGTTAAAACTAACTGAAAAAGTGAAAAAAAATCTCTCTTAATCAAACGCAGATTTGAATGCAGCGCTTCGAAGGATTAATAAACATATGCAAGTAATTATGATTTATCATTCATGTTGCGCGGGTTTGAACTGAGATGATGATCTTTTAATGTTTAATTGTGCAGCTTTACACTGAATGCATTAATGCAGGCTAAACAAACAGTGACAGAAAACACCTTTAATTAATAACCTAATAAAGCATTTATTCCATCATCATTACATTTTCCAGAGAAGCCGAAATGCTTTCATACACGGGATTTGAATGACACGAGAGGTGATCTCTCTGCAATTTTTATAATTGTTGGATAAACTACAGGTTTAAAGAAAGTTTTAATCCGCGGGTCACGTGTCTTCCGAACTGTGGGTTGTGATCCGTTACACCCCTAGTCTTATCCAAAGCCCAACGTTTACATTTACATTTACATTACATTTAGTCATTTAGCAGACGCTTTTATCCAAAGCGACTTACAAATGAGGACAAGGAAGCAATTTACACAACTATAAGAGCAGCAGTGAACAAGTGCTATAGACAAGTTTCAGGTGTGTAAAGTCTAAGAAGCAAAGCATTAGTAAAATTTTTTTTTTTTTTTTTTTTTTGAGAGAGAAAGAGAGAGAGAGAGAGAGAGAGAGAGAGAGAGAGAGAGAGAGAGAGAGAGAGAGAGAGAGAGAGAGAGAGAGAGAGAGAGAGAGGAGAGAGAGAGAAAGAGAAGAGAGAGAGAGAGAGAGAGAGAGAGAGAGAGAGAGAGCACAGTTAGTGGTATAGCCAGAGAGGCAGTTGCAGATTAGGAAGGAAAGTGGAGACTAAACAGTTACGTTTTTAGTCGTTTCTTGAAGACAGCAAGTGACTCTGCTGTTCTGATGTAGTTAGGGAGTTCATTCCACCAACTGGGCAGATTGAATGTGAGAGTTCGGGAAAGTGATTTCTTCCCTCTTTGGGGTGGAACAACGAGGCGACGTTCATTCACAGAACGCAAGTTTCTGGAGGGCACATATATCTGCAGAAGTGAGAGCAGATACGAAGGAGCAAAGCTAGAGGTCACTTTGTAAGCAAACATCAGAGTTTTGAATTTGATGCGGGCAGCAACTGGCAGCCAGTGCAAACGGGTGAGTAGCGGAGTGACATGTGCTCTTTTGGGTTCATCAAAGACCACTCGTGCTGCTGCGTTCTGAAGCAGCTGAAGAGGTTTGATAGAACTAGCTGGTAGCCCGGCTAGCAGAGAGTTGCAATAGTCCAGTTTGGAGAGAACAAGAGCTTGAACAATGAGTTGAGCTGTATGTTCAGATAGGAAGGGTCGGACCTTTCTGATGTTGTAGAGTGCGAATCTGCAAGATCGAGCAGTTCTAGAAATGTGGTCAGAGAGGTTTAGTTGGTCATCAATCGTTACTCCAAGGCTTTTTACCATTTTGGATGCAGTGATGGTTGCCCCATCCATCTGGATTGAAAAGTTATGGTGAAGAGTCGGGTTGGCAGAAACTTCAAGCATTTCCGTTTTCATGAGGTTAAGCTGGAAATGATGATCTTTCATCCAGTGTGAAATGTCTGACAGGCAGGCTGAAATGCGAGCTGGAACCGAGGGATCATCAGGGTGAAAAGAGAGGTATAGCTGGGTGTCATCAGCATAGCAGTGGTAGGAAAAACCATGTTTCTGGATGACTGTTCCTAAAGATGCCGTATACTTCAGTCATTTACATTTATTTATTTGCTTGTTTGTTTGCTAGAATACACATATTGGAATGAGGACATTTTAGAATATGCTTCTTTTATTGCGTACACAAACACTCAACCCATATACATTAGAAAGACTTATCCTTATCCAAACGCTCTACTTGTCCAAATGCTCAACATGTATTAGAAAGATTAATCATTGTCTAAAGACATATATAAAAAATATACCTGTGATCATATTGATATCGGGAGATTAATGCTATTTCTACAGCTATTATTATCAGTGTAATGGAAAATTAGGCGGATATTTTAAAATAATTTCTGCTGGTTAAACCATTTGACATGCTTGCTGCCCACCACTTTTTAATTTTTTTACTCATATTTTCACTAATGTTTAGTGAGTTGGCCACAGGAAAGAATTGTTGATTAATAAAGTTCAGAGATCAGTTTATACAAATATATATGTATATATGTATGCATATATGCATATATATATATATATATATATATATATATATATATATATATATATTGTTCTATGTTCTTTAAATTGAATAGTTACAAACGAGAAATACCAAATATCAATATGTTACTTGTACATTATATTAGTTCTATGATCATTCACATTTTTATGTATGCCACTTCATATTTTTGAAAGCCTTATACCTTTAGGTCACATGATTATTCATAAATTGCTCTGCTCTGTAAATATTTAAGTAGCACATTATTTTACAGTTTTGTTCCACATGTATAAACATGTGGATGTACTTATTATAGCGATTACAATAATTGCTTAATAACTTGGTTCTGTACTTGACCCAGTACTTTCTTAGATAAGTGTTTAAATATAGTACTATAATACTTTCAGGCAGTCGCCAGAGCCACCCAGTTCACCAGGACTCACACACACCCGTTCCCAATCAATATTGGCAAATATATCACAATATCTGTATACAATGTGAAGCCTTAATATGTAAAACAATTATCAACCAATATTTCTTGCTATTACAATTTTTTTGAAAACAGTGTTTTTTTGTTTTTTTATTCTTTGTGTAGAAAGTAAAAGAAAAGTCTTTACTGTCACTCAATTACACAAAAATTCTGTCATGATTTACTCACTTTTTTTAAACACCAGGGGTCTGTTTTGATCTATGATGATTTATCTGGATCTTTTAATCTTGATAACTGATCTCTATGTAATTTGGTTCTTCAAACAAATTCATAAATCAGATGTCTGGATGAACTGATCTATCAATCCTCAAAATCATGATTAGCAATGCAACGATTGGCTGACGGCACAGCAGCATAATGACATCTTCTGATTAATATTCAATTATCCATGTGAGCAAACTGACAAAACATTCATAGTAAACTGTTTGTTAAATATAATACGCAATAAACTTTCCACCTTTGTTTTGGGCTGCAGGTTTTACACTTTCACATATTAGCTGCCAAAACATGTGATTGACTGCATAACTTATTATTCCTTAAAAAAAATAGTCGAATATTGTGCATGTCTGTTATCATACACAGATTGTACTAAAGCTGGGTTGGTACCTTAAAATAGTATGCGTTTGTATCTAAAAAGTCCATACTAATAAATGTTCTCTTTGAACCCCTTAAGGAGGTGGTTCGTGACTGTTTTTGTACTTTTTGTACTTTTATTATATTACTGTGAAAATGTCCTTGCTCTGTTAAACATCATTTGGGAAATATTAAAAAAAGAGGGTTTAATAATTCTAATTTCAACTGTATATATAAATTTTTTTTACTCTTTTACTTTTTTATACCAGTGTATATAGTTTGTAGGCCCACACGGAATCTGCACGCGCAGAAATCCGCAGATTTTTAGCCCATCATTGATTCTGTTTATTTACTTGTGTAAATGTGTGTAAATTTATATTTATTCAGTATTTAAATTAATTTCAGTATAATTTTTGACTAATATGAAAATGTTCATATAATTTATTAACAATACAGTTTGTAAAGTAATATTTTCTGTCTTTTAGTAGATGAATTATATATAAGACTTGATTTGTTTACCAAATAAAGTGGATCTAATTGGATTTGCATTGTAAACATTAAATACAAATTAAAAAGGTATTACTTTTAGTTCATATATTAAGGTTTTAGTTATGATACTCCTAAAATCATTCCACATAAATCTGCAGATTTTAAAAAAAATTCTGCACAGAAATAGCAAAAAATGACCACAGATTCCATCTGGCCCTACTTATAGGTTACTACTGTAAGAAAAAAAGCAGCATTTGGTAGATACTTTCAGTATTACCTCTGCTTGAAATGACCTGATCTAATCATGTTTATATTAAATAAGCCTGCTCTCGAGCAGGTTTAAGCTACCAGACCAGTTGCTATGACAACAACTCTCGAAAGAGTTTAAAGAATGAAATAGGGTTGTCACAATACTGGAATTTCACTCCAATGGGTACTGAAATTCGGTTCACCAAACTCACTGTGGTTTACAGCATGTAACCACAGATACAGGGTCCAGATAAAATACAAAATAATTTTCTTTAATTGTTACTGAATTCAAGTATCGTGACAACCCTAGAATGAAACAATCCTGGATCATGTCAAATCGTAAATAACCAAATCCAGCTAATTGAGTAATCCACGTATGAAGAACAGACCACAGTTTGTTTGTTCTTTTCTGTCGAACACAAAAAGACATTTTAAGAGAATGCTGGAAACCAGTAGTAACTCAAACACTATCAATATCAATGGTTGCTTGCTTTTGTGTTCAACGGAACAAAAAAACTCAAACTGGTTTGTGACAAGTGAAGTTTATGTTTAGTTAAAGGCTAATATAGACTTCCTTCCTACATTCAGGGCAACATTGGTGCATGTTATTTACACCTTTCAGAATCCAGAATTGAAAAATGCATATCATGGTAATGTCATCTTTTTTTGGTAAGTAAATAAATAAAAAATACAATTAAATATATCAAATAAAAACAATCTCTTTACCTTCCCAACACATTTCCAATCTCATAAAGGTCTTCAACATTATCCAGCTTGAAGACAGCCATGCTTGCTGCCTCTCTGCGTCTCTCTGTGTCCCCCGTCTGTGAATGTCCAAAGAAAAGACTACTATATAGTGCTCATACTGGTTTCAGCATTAGATCCACACCTGAAAAAGAGGATGGTAGTTAGTGAGTTTCTGTTACATAAGCAATCCAAACCTCCAGCAAACACTTCATTCAGCATTTAACTAAACTTCCATAATCTTTTGGCACTGTGTACATATTTTGATTTTAAAGGCTGCTGACGCCACTGCTAAACTAGCTGGATGGGAACAGAAAAGGAGAGATATCTGGAAATCATTTACGAGTCCCCAAAGGGTAAACATCTGGTATCAAAACCCCTCTGATACGCCAGAACTACATACATGAGAAAGAATGTTGCACTAAATGCTCAAGCTGAACACGAGTAAACAATCCAGGCCTTTAAACTCCAGCCAAGTGTGGACAAACCATTAGGTCGCAATGTGCAGTGAACATGCTGTGAGAAACTGCCCATCAGACCTGTCATCCTCCCATGGTTAACACATTCTTCAGTAATGAGACACGTTCAGTCGTTGCATGGTTTTTCAATGGCTAGCATGCTTTGCTACTAGGAGAGGATTAATGAGGAGCTGCGATGAGAAAGATTTATAGCAAAATGAGACAAACAAGGCCTTATTTTGGCAAGTAGATCTGTCTATTTATCCATTTAATCTATCATTTGTGTCTTTTTGGGAGTTATAAATCTCAACGTGTGAAACTAGAAGCTGATTATTTCAAATTGCATTGGAAGCGAAGTGGTTGAAGGAGACTCTTTCGCAATGCAAATATGCTATTCGTCTAAAAACAATAATGCACTGAGAGCAACTGGCAGTTTATGTAATTTGAATACATGCTGAACAAATCTGTTCCATCTGCAGGTGTACAAACCAACATTCATTGACATTCAAACACCAAAATGCACATTGACACTGGCTTTTAGGGCTGTGCAATAGGGCTGCTTGATATTGGAAAAACTTGACATTGCGATATTTTATTTTTCAGCGATTTATATTGCGATATGAATACAATTTCAGCAGATGAGTTGAAAAGCTCTATTTGGAATGAAATCATTAAGTTTGATTGTTATAATCTTGTAAAGGAGTGAATAAAAGAAATTCCAAGAATAAATAAATAAGATAGAGTAGGGCTGGGCGATAAAATTGGTATCAATATTTATTGACCGAACACCATTGTCAATATCAATAAAAAAAGATTCAGTATGTAGTTTAGGTATGAAGAGCTATAGTTTTATTAAAATTTGGCTGCTGAGCACGCCTTGGAAGCAGTGCCAGTAAGCTTAGGGTGTACGTTTGTCATTTCCAATGGAGGCGTGGCACTTGCGCATATGGGAGCGAAGTGCCCAAGTTGTGCAAACGACACGCACGTGAGTTGCGCGCATTTTCCAGCCACACCTAGTTAAAAACATCTGAACTTTGAGAATGCTGCGAGCGCACCGCAATTCAGTAAAACTAACCAATCTGCTTCACACTTTGTATGCAATATGCACATTTCAGTAATAACGGCAGAGTAATCACCTCAGACAAACACAGCACATCCAAATACTGCAGTGCTTTTTACTTTTCTCCATAAGCTTGCATCTGAACCGCAGCAATGATTTGTCTGTTTGTCATCCTCTGAGAAGATGGTTGATTGTCACCTAGTTATGAGAGATGCCAGGGGAGCGTAAGCGCAAAGCCCATTGTAAATGGTCAAGGAATCCACGCAATCTTGTCACTTCAGATCAGAATAACGACACGTGCGAAAAGGAGTGCCGTAGCACGTGAGGTGAAGCCAGAGTGGCTTTTTGGTTTCTTTTTTTGTGCAACCCAGCCACTAGCTCCTCATTTGAAAGATTTTTTAGCATAGGGGGTAATGTAGTCATCCAACTTCACAATTTGTAATGTTAAAGTATGCATTTGACTAATGATGGTTGTTTCCTTTACTTGAAAGCTCAGACTTGATTATCATAATTTGTTTTGTTTACAGAGTTTGAGGTTTACTGTATCATTGTTATGTATTATTATTCACACCTTACAGATGTTGATCTACTTTTACTATTGCACACACTTTGCAACATTTTATTTATCAAGTTTAAGAGTCTCTTTAACACTTATTTTTTTATTATAAAGAGATCAGATATTTTGTGTTAATATTTTTGTTTTTCAAATAGTTAATGGTTAAATAAATTTAAAAAAAATAATATACCTAAATGTAGTGTTTAAAAATATTCAATAATTATCTATATCGAATGATATGAAACATGATATCATGATAATTTTTTTGTAATATCATCCAGCCCTAAGATAAAGCAAAGATAAAAGTGAAATAAGCATTCATATATTCAGGTACAGTAATATGATACGATATTATCATGATATTCTGCCCCCGATAATGATCATGATATCAGTGATATATCACACGAAAATCATCCAAATATATCTTGATATTTGTAAATGAAGAGGTTATAGGATGTATTTCTTTCATTAACAGCACATATTTCTGAGACCAGCAACATTGATAAATGTTTGATCCATCATTAAGAGTGGCACCTCATGCATATCACTATTTTGTCCTGCCCCTTTTATTGTATAATCAAATGCAATGTAAAATGTAAACACTGTACATTCTTTATTGCTGACCAACTATAATAATCCCAACTCCACAATGCAGATGCTGTGAAGTGACTATTGCGAAATTGTGCAGCCCTACTGTGCAATATGACAATATGTATCATATGGATAAAATAAGTCTATTGTTTTATTTTATGCATTACTTTTTATTTCATGGTGTCACAAAATACTTTATTTATGGTAATAAGTTTTCAGCATTTGGGTGACCACAAACTTGCACACCACCATAGGGATGCAGACAGAAACATGATGAGAAAGTTGTAGGAATTTTCATTCAATCATTTTCCTTCAGCTTAATCCCTTATTTATCAGGGGTTGCCACAGCGGAATAAACTTCTAACTATTCCAGAATATGTTGATGATATGATACCCTTCCAGACAAAATCAGAAGCCAAAAAATAATATAAACACGTAAAGAACAGGATGAGAATGTGGTAAATTTGAAAATGTTAATTTGTGTTGGGTTTTTTACAGTGTATTAATATGATACACTCAATAAAGTATCTTTGTGGATTGTTCAATCTACTTATTTAAAATGAGCTGAATCAACTCAATTCTTGAGTTTTTTTGTGGACAACTTAATTGTTTTATGTTTATTCCAGTCAAATTTGTAAGAATAATTAAGTTAACTTAATTGATTTGTGTTGGGACAACATAAAGGAGTTTAGTGGAACCCAGCATTTTTTGACAGTGTATATATCTTTACCAGAATATTATTTAACTTATAATGATATGAGGTGGTGCAGTTGCGCAGTGGGTAGCGCTGTCATCTCACAGCAAGAAGGTTGCTGGTTCGAGGCTCGGCTGGGTCAGCTGGCATTTCTGTGTGGAGTTTGCATGTTCTACCTGTGTTCGCGTGGGTTTCCTCTGGGTGCTCCGGTTTCCCCCACAAGCCCAAAGACATGTGCTATATGATGGGTTGCAGCTTAAAGGACATCCGCTGCGTAAAACATATGCTGGATAAGTTGGCGGTTCATGTCGCTGTGGCGACCCCAGATTAATAAAGGGACTAAGCCGAAAAGAAAATTAATAGATGAATAATGATATAAGATCGTTATCATATTGTTTTCATAACTGCTGAACAGAACATTGTTTCTATTAATCTATTATCTATTTAACAAACTCTGAACCTAAATTATTATAATTTATTCTTAACAACTATCTAAGTGAGCCTAGCAACAACAAACATTTAGGAGCAATATCATTCTGTAGCACAAGACTGGTTGCTAAACAGTCAATTAACTGGATAGGACACAAAAAAAATGTTGCTGGAAAGCACTGGCACAGTTGTTTGATGCAGAGAGAACACCAGTTTGATTGAAAAGCACTTTGGCTGTTCAACAATACACTGTCAGACAATTCTAGCAATGACCACAACAACCACATAGAAATGCCCCAGCAACAACCTAAAACAACTAAAGCAATGACCCAGCCAACATAATGACAGCTGCTGCTACTTTGAAATCCCATAAGAAACAACCTAGGCTGCACTCAATTGCAAAATTCCCTTGCTAACTTCCTAGTTGACTAGGATATGTCATTGAATACATTACCCAAGTGCCCACTACTAGCAAAGGCATTCAAAATGGACTGAAAACCCTTGAGCAAATGAAACTACAATGTACGGAAACTGCAAGCTGCTTTTGTGATGTAATAATCAAATGACGTTGTGGGACATATTGGTACCCGGAGTGTACATAAAAAAAGTTGTTACCTCTGTCAGTATAGAATGGAGGAACTATGACGTCAATTTGTATGCAAAAACCCGGAAGCGAGTTAGCATTTTAGCAGTTCCAGTTCCCTTGTCCCAAAATCAATGGGTTTTATGAATGGGGTTTCAGTAAAATTGCTTAAATAAGGTTTGTGGCTAACACAAGCTCAATATACTTTTACATTTTATTCTACAACATAAAACACATCAGTTACATCACACTCTTGATTTTTTAAATCTGTTACGCTTCTTTAAAAAGACGGTTGCTATCAAGTTGCTAAATGGGACTACAGGCGGTGTCTGAGATATTATACGTCATCGAGCTGAGCTGGTATAGAGCGCAGCTCGCTTGTGTTGGGCATTTGGATTTGTTATTTAAATACTTTCATGAATAGTATTTATAGTTTGTAGTGTTTTTCTAATTGGGAATTTGTAAAGGCTGTCGATTCATTTGTTGATCATTTATTCTAATTAAACGATATTATATGGATATAGCTTACCAGTGCAGCCTGTCTCTTTCCTGCTCTCAGTAATGCAAACGTGTGAATAAATGTGTAAAAATACACACATATTAACTGTCATTTTAACGCGATCAAGTGATTTTTTGTCATTTTTTTTCTTCATCTGAACACATTTAACTCTATCATAACTGCAATATTTACACTCCTCCATAAAATGTATAGCATCTGTGAATGTATGGGCTGCTTTTCGCTGTACTTCGTGACAAAAAAAGAATATTGAATGTTGCTCTGTGTCCATATAAAACTTGCAGGCATTTAAAAGACTTGTCCCTCATGCCTCATTTTTGTCGTCTGTTAAGGTAAGCAGGCTGTGTGCAGGCGAGCGATACACTTATTTAAATATGTCTTATGATAATACTGTAGGCACATTTATACAAACAGTTTTAAAACTTTTACAACAACCATAAAGCAAAACAGATGTATTTCCCACGTAAAAACGATCCAAAAGGCACATAAGTCTATGTGTTTTTGCGTATTTATTTGTTTATAATATATAGCGTGGATTATAATATAATTAACCGAAAGATAAACTCTTTGTCATGGACCATATTTCTACACTGTAAAAAGTGCTACACTCACAAAGTTGGTTTTATATACTTTAAATAATTGCATTCTAGTTAATTATATTTGTTTTATACCAAAAAATATCAATTTGCTTATTGTTTACTTAAAGTAGATCAGTTTTTAAATAACAGTATATTTTAAATAAAACTAATGCAATTTATTTGAGTATATTTTTGTATGTGGTTATTGTGTAGAATAAATGTTATAAAAGTGAGTTGACACAGACAATTTATTAGAGCAGCTGTCGATGTGTGCAGGTCTGTTCATCAAACGTGATTTTAATAATTCTGCGTGACCCCATTTTCACTGCCCGCCACTTTCCAGACACACGCAGCATCTACAAGGGGCGACATTTACTGCTCGCAGCAGCGGATCTGATTAACACGGTAAGTTGCAAATGTAGCCGAATGATAATTGTAAAGTCATGCTAAACTGCCGACTTCACTAGGCAGGTGAGGTTTTAGCTTGTAAATTGTACTGTAACGTCAGGTAACAGACTGCTCTCACATGGAAAGCTAAGTTGGCTAACGCTAACCAACGCTAGTTCATGCTAACGATTAAAAGTGATAGTCCTGAGAAAAAAAATGTTAAAGTAGTTTTAAAACACTTAGTAGGTATACCTAACGTTACAGAACGGATTAACTAGGTCTCTGGTGGGCGGTCGGGGGGTGGGTGCAGTTTGCTAACGTTAACTTGGCTAGCTAACCTAAGTTATTATCAGCACATTAAGGATGCATATTAAATGCAGAAACGTATGGAACAGTAGTTTGTGTTTAGCGTAACATTAAGTAGCTTAAGGTTTGTGTTTAAGAGATTTAGTCCATACGTTTTTTGTTAATACTGCAATGTGAATAAATTACAGATTTATAATTTATTTGAACTTAAATTACATTTATGTTTACAGAACCATTTAAAATGTACGCACCTCATTCTAAAATGCATTTTCTTGGTCTTTAGATACCAAAGTGATTTTGATTATTTTGTTAAGAAAAACATTAGATACGATTACAGCTATAATTATTTGCAGGTAAGTAAAACACGGGTAAAATTGCAAACAATAGTGGGCTCCATAGAATTGCATTTGATATCTGAAGATTTTTTGTATATGTGCAATGAACAAACAGTAAAAAATATCCTAATGCAGTTTCTTATTATCTGTCAGTCTTTCACTAAAGCTAACTGAAAACACAGATTCACTGAACTATCATTTGCCAGTAACATTAAATGTGGAGAAAAAGTAAATTAAAAGTAGCTTCAGCAAAAATGTAATGTTAACCTTAAGGTAATATGTAAAATGGCAATGTATTTATTTAATTTTGTATTATGACTTATGCAAAGTTTGGTGCAAAATGAAGATGACAGTTAAATCATAGATTTTATATTTGCCATTTTCAAACTGTTTAATATGTAAGTTACATACATATTTTTATGCTTTATAAGTTGCAAAAATAAACTGAAAATGTAATACCTAAATTTAAATAATTCCTTGATTGACAGGCAACCAAAATGCCATACACTGTTACACTGAATAAAATCAGTTTTCTTTAGAATTTGATTCTTAAAAACACCTGGAATAATGTAAGTACACAATAACCTATATAGCCTTTTTTTTAATACAGAAGTTTAACTAAGGTAAATTTTAACTGATAAACTAAGGTGTTTCATCCATGTATCATTCTCACTGCACTTTTGTAACTTGACTTGTAGTTTATGTAAGATATTTGCTATTTAGCATTTAGCTATTTAATATTATTTAGTATCAAACACCTGAACTCCTGTTTCTTTTTTCTCTCCACCAATAGAGTTGTGTGGAATCAGAGGTGCATGCGGCTGCCCGCGGGAAAAATTTGACATCAGCCCAACACAGTTTGGATAATCATAGGACTGTCAGAGGTTTACCAAACCTGTCATGTGCATGATGGCTCCTGTTTGGACTTACTGATGTCCTCGACTTCCATCAAAACTGTATACATTATTTGAGATATATCAGAGACTCTTGTGGGACTGGACCTTATGCATCCTAAATCTTCATCAAAGTATGCAGATCTCCTTACTGAGTTGTCTTGGATGATTTCTCAATAGGATCTGGCATTATTAATGTTTTTATTTATGTATTGTGTATGTGCAGCCACATTAATGGCCTGTTTTGTAGTCACTTTTAGGGACATTGGTTGACATTGAATAAATGCTATGGTCTTTAATCCATCTTCCCATTCTTATTTAATTGTTATTAACCGTATAAAGTCTGTTTATCTGTTTTTACTTAATCACTGTATAGTGTGCTTAGAATATAAAAATGAAGATTTATTTTCTGAGGTTACAGCCAGAAGTCAATTGAATTCATTTTAAATGACATATGCATGGTTAATTTTATTTAGATAATTAAGTTCTTAATACCTAATTAAAATAAGTTCAGGCAACATATAACAATGTATAAATAAGTTAGGTTTAACAAAAAAAGTAAGTTTATCTGATTTGAGTAATTTTAGAAATATTAGTTGGCTCAACTTAATTTTGTTACATTTGTTTTAAGCAAAGTTTTAGTGTTTAATATACTTAAAAAAGGCTGGAAGTTGATTCAATCTAAAACGTCCGATGCAGCCACTTGCCTCACTTTTTATAAGTTAGATCTAGGTCATACTTTTTACAGTGTAATAATAAGCTTGAAAAGTTGTCTGTAGCAGTGCGGTGCTGATGGCTCTGTAGTCCGTCTATAGCCTAACGTTAGCTTTTCAATTCTTGCGTTTGCATTTAGGATCCAAAAGTGCTCAATGTTGTATTTTCATGTGAGGATTATCCGGCTGGACAAAACATGTAAATGTAATGAACTGTGTTTGAACACAGAGCTTATTATTTGCAATCTTCGAAAAGCCTATGGGAAAATCCTATAGGGATTTTATCGAGGGAACCAGTTTTATGCTAGAAGCTAATTAGCCTACATGGTGATGTCATAGTTCCTCCACTCTATTGAGGGTCTGTTCATATAAAATGCCTAAGTCAATTTGATCAAAGAGAATGCACTTCAAAATCTGGATTCCCGTGAGGGGAAGTGCGAAGGATGAACTAGAGAGGAAAACATTAGTGACCAGAGAAAACACCCTATAGTAAAACATACAGAAATGGCCTACTTTAAAAACACATCCATCCATGCGACAGCAATCTAGCAACCATTCAGAACAACATAGCAGTGTCTTAGCAACCACACACAATAATCAATAGCCACACTATAGCATTGCTCAGGCAACAAACTAGAGCACCCTAGCAATGCTCTATTAAGAACATATTACAGCTCTATTACAACTATTAAGAAATGCAACTGAATCAACCTATACCTAGCAAATCCCAAGCAACTACTAATAACAAACTCTCATAAACAAACACCCAAGAGCAATCTATCAGTCATCTAAAGCCAATCAATACAAAACTAAGAAATCCTGTAAAAAAAAAATCACAGAATTCCCATATAAAAATATATAAATACCCAGGTAAGTGAGGCAACAACAACCAAGAACACTTCAGCAACCACCCAAAACACCCTTGCAACCATCTAGTAATGCAGAATATCATGGTAAATAGCAAGCAACCATCCAGAATACATTAGAAACCATATAGCAAGCTCAGAATGAATGAACTAGAAACAGACCAAACACCTCACCAACCCTTATAATGTAAACGCAGAATACTCAGGCTGGTTATTTTCAAAGCGATACTGATACAGATACTTTGAATTCAATACCAGTTTCTAAATGCTACTTTTTTCAATACCAATTTATATAATTAGATTACAGTGGCGATTCATTCTGCTGTGGCAACTGCTGGTGTATAAGGGAGTAAGCTGAAGGAAAATTAATGAATCAATCAATCAATCAATCAATAAATGAATGAATTAAAAATATAGTCTTAATCTTACGTGTAATCTGTTATCCTAGCAGAATAACAGAATATGCTAGCAGAAGCAATTCACCTGCATCAATGGTCACTCATTTTCTTTTTCTTTTTTTTTGCCATCAAACACACTTGACTTAACCAGACAAAATGTATCCATTTTAGATACTAAAATTTGATATAGAATGATAAAACATTTTTGGATACTCAATGGTACTGAGGCACTTAAGTTTGTGCCTAAACAGCACCAAACTCGATATACAGCCCTACAGAATACCCTAAAAACATAGAGAATAGGGCTGTATTAGCCATGGGGCTGTGTGATATTGAAGAACATTTTGATATTCAATATGCAATACGATACTCATTCATTCATTTATTCATTTTCTCTTCAGCCTAGTCGCTTTATTAATCTGGGGTCACCACAGCAGATTGAACCGCCAACTTACCCAGTATATGTTTTACGCAGCAGATGCCCTTTAAGCCGCAACCTATCACTGGGAAACATCCACAGACATTCATTCACACACATGCACTACTGACAATTTTAGCTTACCCAATTCACCTATACCGCATGTTTTTGTACTTGTGGGGGAAACCATCATACGTAGAGGAAACCCACGTGAACACGAGGAGAGCATGCAAACTCCACACAGAAATGTCTTTTCTGGAGAGCGCCAAGTACGTTCCAGGAGCTACGTTTTTTTTGCAGTTTTTGTTTTTGCGAATCCACCAGAAGCTGTTGTGTATGCTTTATAAGATCTCAAATTTTTCTCGTGAGTGCCATTTGCACCTGCTCTTTTCACGTAAATCCACCAGAAGCCACTGTTGACTAAGATAAGCTGCAGACCGACTGACTGACCCATCCTCCTTCTTCCATAAACCCAACAGATAGTGTTTTTAAAAGTACAGATTGACCAGCGCCCACCAACTTCACTAAACCCAACTGATAGTGTTTTCAAAAGCAATCCAGAAAAAGAAAAGCCATCATGACAGCCTGATTATTACCATGTTTTCAGATTTTCCCACATTCTCACCCTGTTAGTTACTTGTTTATTTTATGGCTTTTGTTTTTGATTTACAAGATTTTCTGGAACCGTTCTTTACCAGACTTGAACTCCTTCATCACAATCAACTCTACTCCACTTCACAAATCCGCTGACATACACAGCGAGCCATTGAACAAAATGGTAACAGCAGAAAAGCCATACAAAAGCGGTCAGCTGGTAAGTGTGAAAAGGAACAGTGGCATAGCGCTGCGTAGCGTTCGTTTTAAAGACAAAATGCAGTCAAACTTGTTACTTGTTACAGTTACTTTTCTGGCTGCATTTCGTCTTTATAACGAAAGCTATGTGACAGTATGACACAGTTACGTACCTCTGGCTACACAATTCATAATCTCCAGAAATATATATATAGTGGTACGCTTATAGAAAGATCCTATGTTGGCACATTCCTTGTGTTTTAAGAAAATTATACTGGCTTTTTAGTTTACTATTTGTTTAAGCCTTAATTAAATGGTACAGCTCCATCGTATATAGCGGATATGATCCAAGTGAAGAACTCAAAGAAATTGTTACTTTCTGACAACTGAATCTACTAGTAGTCTTGCAGACAAACCAGCAAAATAGAGGAGATTCTTCCTTTGCGAATAGCTCTTTGCATTGACCAGACTTTGGTTCCTTGCTTGATGTCTGCTGTCAGACCTGTTCCCATCTCACTGTGTCCCAAGCTTCCACACTTTAAATGCTCTATTAAGCACCCAAGCTTCGTTAGCAATCAACCATTCCCTCAAAAGCCATCTAGCGTGGTTGCAACAAATGAGAACACCCTAGCAATGCTCTATCAAGCACCCAGAATATAATAACAATACCCATGCAACGTTCTCATAACCTGCAATCTCAACAAGCAATAACAGTCAACATGCTGTCAAACAGCTTTCTAGCATTGTGCAGTTTTGCACAGACGTTAACCAAACTTCTTTAGAAAAAAAGATATAAATATGTGACCATGTGTTTGATGACAATCTAACAGGTTTTACAGTATCTGGAAATAGCCAGTCAGGCCAGAATAAAAAAAGAAAGAAAAAAAAACATGCAAGGGAGTGTCTTTGGATTTAAAAAAAACAACAACTTATTTTACATAACATCAGAGATTCAATTGAACATGTGTTTCTAGAGAACACAAGCCACACACATGCATTCAATCACAACAAACATCATGTTCCTGAATCCATCTGCATTTGCTCTGTGATAATAAGGGCAACAGCACGTATTTCTGTGTGCCGAACTAAAGCACACCGGGCATATAAAGTGTGTTTAGAGAGCATCGCATTGTTTAAAGTGCATGTCAATTGTGTTTAAAAGGAACAGAGATAGAAAGGCTGCATCAATCAACAGTTCTTTTCCAAAATAACACCCCACCCATCTCACTTCAGCTTCCTACAGTAACATACCAGGAAAGCAGCCATAGAGCAGAACAATAGTGCTCATTGCAAAATAAAAAACTCCCCTTTAGCTTCACTGGAACGACAGTCATTCAGCTGCTTCAGATTACACACGATGCTTGTAAAACTATGCTGAACAATTAGTTGCAGATTGTATTTGAATGAAATCATTATGGTATTTTGCAATATCCTACGCATTTACTGTACACTATATTTCCTCATAAGTTGCATGTTATTTGTATACGTCATAGGTTATGCTACTTTATTGTGTAAACTCAGCTGAGTCAAATATGTGACTGACAGTCTGTGGTTTGATGAGTGTAAATCCTGAAATTTGAGCACAAGCATGCTTTCCTTCCTTTATACGAGATCAAAGAAACTTTGAAGATCTGCAGAATACAGGATCAGATCTGCTACCATAAACAACCAAAATAATGATCTCATCCTTGATTAGGATCAAAGTCCCAAAGCGGCCGATTCTCCACTGCAATAACATGGTAAACAAGAGGAAATACTGCAAAGAAGGGAAGAAGGAAAATATTCTCTACACATTCCAGGAAAAAGGAACAAAATTAAATAATATTATTGACATCACACAAATAGATCATACAAATATTTAGAAAGAAATGTAGTGTCCAGCTATATTTAAACTCCTTTTTCTGAGTAAAAATTGACTATTATACATTTTTTATCATGATTGGCACAAGAAACGAACTAAACTGGCATTCAGTGAACGATTATTTTTTTATTTAATTTAATTAATCTAAAGATATGAGTGATTATAATGATACAGGGAATGTCGAAAGTTATATGCTCAAGCAAATATGCTGGTGAGAAAGTTTTATTTGAGTCTGAATTAGGTTAAGGTAAACCTCTTAGAACTTATTGCAGTTCTTTATACACAGCTCCTCTGTGGTATAATTTTAAAAAAGAAAGTCTCCATAAACTGCAGATTGCATACAATGATTGCATGAGGATTCTTAAAAAAACATACTGTAGATGGTGTAGTGCAAGTGAATTATTTTGTAAGGTAAGAGTTTGATCATTTTTTGCTTTGATGAGAAATTGATGAGAAATTGGATCTATAAGTTTTTCTGTCAATTGGAGAATTCTCAGAATAGCATTTTAATGTTGTTATTAAATCTTAGTCTTACTGAGGTGCGTTTTCAGTCATATTTGATGAAATATTGGCATAACTGTTTTTTTAAGGTATATTGTGTGGTTTGTGTTGTTTTGTCTGTCTTTTGTACTATTGGACCTAGTGTCTGGAATAAAGAGAATTAATTTAATTGACTACAGAACAAACCTGTTGTCCAATAACTTGCCGAGTAACCCTAATTAACCAGGTTAACCTTCCAAACTGGACTTTAAGATTAATTCTCATGTTAGTATTATATAACATATAAGTGTACTACATATACATACAAGCACATATAATACACTGTAAAACCTGATAAGTTAACTCAAACTGTTTGAGAAAACGTTTGAAAACGAAAGGTTTTGAAACAAAATGGTTTGAGTACTGTAAACTTTTATATTGTGTCACATACACATATATCATTTGTGGTAATATCATCAAACTTTTAGAGTATTAATAACTTTTAAGCTGAAATTTTAATTCAGCTATTAAATCCCTATTAGTCAAATTAACATAATTAAAGTCCAAACTAATAGTTACTCAACTGGTTTGGTATTCCTTCTAGCATTACAGTGTAGTTAACACAAAAAAATATAATTAATTCATTCATAACTCATGTGATTAGAGTTCTGCTTAATATAACCAGTTCATGAGTTACAGTAACTCTTTTTTATTGAGTCAAAGTAACTTTTTAAAAATGTATGTTAAGCTAACTTATTTCCTTTAGAGATTTTCACTGTTGGGATTTGCAGTGTAATAATTGTATGTACATTCATCGCGGAAAAGACAATATAAATTAGTTATTAAAACTATTATTATTAAAACTATTAATTATTCTGAAATGTGTTTTAAAAAATCTCTCTGTTAAACAGTATGTGAGAAATATCTGAAAAAGAATGACAAATTTACAAGAGGGCTAATAATTTCGTCTTCAACTATAAGTAATAAGTAAGCTGTTTTATTTTCACATACATATCAGATGCGCTAAATGATGATGGAGCATTAATTTATCAAAATATTAAAGCAGACACTTTAATTGCATTGATATGCTTTCTATGCACATAAAACACTTTTGGAAATTTTATTTCATAAAGAATTATTATCTCAGACCAACGAGTAAACCAATCCACAGTCAAGATTTCTTGATTTTAGTGAAGTTTAAATGTTAAACTAATTTCGAGAGGAGCATGTGCTCATGATTGACCCAGCTGGTCCACATTAGCTAATCATGATCCTCCAATCGAAGGATCCCAAGTCACTATATATATCCTCATTTCCTCTCTACAACTATCTTCGTCTGGAAGAAACCCCCCTCCTCCCTTTCCACCTTTATCAAGAATGGGTGGCACGGTGGCCTAATGACAAGCACGTTTGCCTCACAGCAAGAATACCAATGGCATTGGGTCTTCACTGGGCCATCTGGTGTTTCTGTGCGGAGTTTGCATGTTGTCCGTGTGGGTTTTCCCCGGGTTCCCTGGTTTCCTCCCACCATGCAAATGTGCTCTATATTATTGATAAAATAAGCCTAAATCTTTTTCTAATGTCTTACTCTCAGGAAGTTCACCTTGGCCTCAGCAGCGGGGGAGTTTCAGATCGACCTGAGCTCAGTCTCCCCTCGCCCTGTGAAAGGAGGGAGCCCTGGGCTTGAGGATACCTTGAGCTCAGGGCTCTCTCCCGGGACAGCACGCCAAACAAGCTATGTATAAATCGTGAGCTAAGTGTGAACTCTTGAATTGGTCTCAATGCATTTAATAATCTCATAATGTCTAATATCTCATTTAAGGAAAAATCTGAATATGTGACCACTTGCTTATTGAATAAACACGTGATTTACAAAAGATAAATGCAACCCAATGCAGCTAAAAGCTGGTTGAGTCATGTTAAATCTAATACACATGTTTTTGGAAAAGATGTAAAAACAGAATTGTGCAATGCAATCCGCAAGGATTCAAGTTCTTGGAACAAAATAAACTTGCATTTCTAGTCTTTAAACAAAAAAATGCAGAGGAAAATCAGGTCTTGTTTTCCCTCAGGGTCTGGGTGGTTTCCTGACAGACCCTTTTAAGTTAGATACCACCAAAATATCTCAACTAGGTTTGGAACGATGTATGTTTCTCGTATGTTCATATGTTATATCTTGACTATGCCTACATAAAATCAGTGACAGACAACTAGTTTTGAAACAAAGTTACCAAGTCTTAAAATGACATGTTTCAAACTGAAACAGAAGCAGTTTGACTAATAGCGAATGAAAATGAGTGAAAGTGAATGTCGCAACTCTTTTTACCTTGTTCGTCAGTCTGCCTTGGTACGAGAAAACAAAAAATAAACAAAAAAACAAAGAAAAAAAATTCCACACGGAATGCCACAAAACAACGAAAAAATGTACACGTTTGACCAAGACAGGCGTCTGTAAACTCTGAGCAGAAAAAGACCGAAACCTGCGTGTGGAAACTTGTTCGTGTCTTATTCTCGCGCGTCGTGTCTGTTTAATATTCCGCTGTGAGTGAATCTCTCGTGCACCTCCGAAGTCTGTCACGACCAGTAAGAATACAGTAAATAACCCATTCCCTTGATTTAGCACTATAACTTCTGTTACTCACTGCGACATGTCCAACATTCATGTTTATTTGCTTTCGTACAGGACAGTCTATTCTTATCAAAGCCGTTGCTACCTGACAAATCGGTTAATTTGTGTGACGTATCTTACCAGGCACAGATCTGTCATGAAGCAGCGTCGTGTCTTATCCGTGGTCGGTGTTTCCTCCGGAGCTCCGCTCGCTGCGGACGCTCGTACTGAAATGAGGAAACGCTGCTGTTGACCATGTAGTGCAGTGCCCTGTGTGGCAAGCCGTTTTAACACCATCCCACTACTACGCAACTAAAAACCTGCCTACTGGTTTTCATTATTACTGATATGCTGTTATGTTACCAACTTTATATAGTAAACAATCAAACAATAATATATTTTTATATATAGGCCTATATGTTATCTGTTTATCTTAGAAATAAAGGTTACAAAAGATGGTTTTCCCAGTGATACTGGTCAAACTTTACAACAGGGTTTCATTAATGTTAGTTAATGTAACATTAACTAATAATAAACACCATGTACAACATTTATTAATCAAAGTTCAACATTTACTTATGGCTTATTAAAATCCAAATTCATGCTTGTTAACATGTTTCATGCATTGTGAGATCAAATGATCTATCAAGGAACAGTCTTATTTTTATTAATGTTAATAAAAATGATTAAATGCATAAATTCAGTATTTCAGTAATTCAGTAGCTTGGAAAACATTTTAGTCATTATGGAATGAAAATGTTTTGGGTATTGTAAAAGTTATTTATAGAATCAATGATGCCAATAAAATCTATTTATTTTTAAGATCGTAAATACTAGCCTAGGCTGCACTGTGGCGCAGTGGGTAGCACATTCGCCTCACAGCAAGAAGGTCGAGCCTCGGCTGGGTCAGTTGGCGTTTCTGTGTGGAGTTTGCATTTTCTCCCCGTGTTCGCGAGGGTTTCCTATGGGTGCTCCGGTTTCCCCCACAAGTCCACAGACATGCTGTGTAGGTGAATTGGGTAAGCTAAATTGTCCGTAGTGTATTTGTGTGAAGGAGTGTGTGTGGATGTTTCCCAGTGAGGGTTGCAGCTAGAAGGGCATCCGCTGCATAAAACATATGCTAGATAAGTTGGCGGTTCATTCCGCTGTGGCGACCCCTGATTAATAAAGGGACTAAGCCGAAAAGAAAATTAATGAATGAATAAATACTGGCCTAATGATTTTAGAAACTAGGGATTGCAGTTAACTAATTATTAGTTTATTTTCTAAAATAGGAAATGTCAGTCATGCATTTGGGAACTTGTCTATAAACAGGCAGGCTTAGTTCAATAGCTAAGTAATTATTATAGTTTGAATAAATTACATAGTAAAAAGTTACAAGTACAATAATAAGATTAAGTAATTACTAGTTTTTAGTGGGTAAGACGTTGGAAGTGAGCTGATTTCTTAACTGCAGCTGCCTATAAAGTGTAACAATTGGGTTATGTAATTTTTTAAAAAATAAAACATGTTATTTCTCCACACAGATTTGTATTTTTTCTCTTTTAAAAAGCCTTTAAAGCTCTTTTAATAAACCTTTAAAGGCAGACCTGTTGTAATTTCAGAAGTTGAGATTCATTTAGTTCTAAACCAATTATTTTAATAGTTTAATAGTATTTAAATATTTTAATAATAAAAAAAAAACTGTAATGGTATCAGAAGCTGGAAGTAAGTAAATGATAACTCAACTGCAATTGCCTATAAAGAGCAACAGTTGGGTTATGTAAAAAAATCTAATTTTTCTCCACACAAATTTGTATTTTCTTTTAAGCAATAGCAGATAAGCCTTTAAAGGCAGACCTGTTGTTATCTCAGAAGTTGGTGATAGATTTATTTACCTTAACACATTTGCATTAATTCAATGGAGTTTTAAACCAATTGCTTTAGTAATGTAATTCATCCAAAAACTATTCCCCATGATGCTGTAAAAATTCCAATAATCAAAAAAAAGGAGATTTCTATTTCCAGCATAAAGCACCATGAATTATGTAATCGAGTCAGTCTCAAAAAAACATAGTCTTGAAACTTTTTTATATTTAATATACATTTTTGCTTCCATTTATGGTTGCATTCACCTCATTGCTGGTAGGTTTGGATCATGGCTTATAATACCTATTTCTAAAACTCATTCACTCACACTCCCTGCCCATTCGGGAGGGGTGTGGACACTGACTTTCTCATTTCTAACAAATTGGAAATACTGGCCTAATGATTTAGAAAGTATTGCAGTTAACTAAATATTAATTATATTTTTTAATATGAAATGCCAATAGTGCCGTTGGGAACTGTCTATAAATAGGTTTTGTTCAATCGTTAAAAAATCTGTAAAACCTGATTAAATTACATAGTAAAAAGTTACAATACAATAGTAAGTTGAAGTAATTACTACACTCAAAAAAATATAATTTTTTGCTCGTTCAATCTACTTATTTAAAATGAGCTGAAACAACACAATTCTTGAGATTTCATTAGGACAACTTAATTTTTTATGCTCAATCCACATAAATTTGTTAAAAGTGTTAAGTTAACTTAATCAATTTGTGATGGGTGAATTGTGTTGGGTAAATTGAATGAATTGTGTGGAACCCTGCATTTCCTACAGTGTACACTGTAAAAAAGGGTTTGTTGTTATCCATGAATTTTCAAATGTACTTTTTAACAAGAGAGGCTAGAAAACATTTTGACGCTTTACATAATTAATATTATGTTTTAAATTATTTTTATTTAAATGGCCAGATTCTGACTGAGGACAGCTGAATATGCTGGTCAGTTTGCTATTTGTCTAATAAATGACAATAGGCTACAATTTTGTTTTCGAATGATATATGATGTAATAAATTAGAATTTTAAAAATAATTTTTTTTCTTGATTCTAAATCTTTAGAAAATATTTTTGGTACATCAAAAATTGTGGTTTTAATGACCATCCAACAAGCTAATCCAGCTAAAAATAGTGCTTAAAATGTAACTAAATGGAGTATTAACACCTCATAATATATATATTTGGGGCATATATATATATATATATATATATATATATATATATATATATATATATATATATATATATATATATATATATATATATATATATATATATATATATATATATATATATATATATATATATACCAATCCCAGGGCAATTAGGTAATTAGGGTGGGGTCTGAGCAGATGAAAAAAGAGAGAAAGAGACACACACCCACACACAAACGCACGCACACACACACACACACACACACACACACACACACACACACACACACACACACACACACACACACACACGCACACACACACACGCGCACACACACACACACACACCTGCAAACACAACATTGACAGAATACTTTTCTATTGTTATTCAGTATAAGCACACTGGACGGACGTGCAAAAGGAGTTCATGAGTAGTTAGGAGTTAACGATGATGTGCCCCTCCAAGTAAAGTCATGATATAATTATACATTAACAGCTCATGAGTTCATGATGGTTAAATGAAGCATAAACTAATGTGGTATTTAAAACATTAATTAGCAAACAAGCAAGTACTAACAAGTAATTAAGGTAGCTGTTATTCACACATGAACTCATGTAGTTGAAGTTCATGATAAGCGCATGCATTAACTCATCATCAATTCATAATAAAGTAATGTTTAGTTTACATATTAGCACATCATTATTCATCTACTGTTATTGTAATGTGTTACCGTTTTAAGTTAAGTAAGCTAAGCAATAGGAAATTCTAGCCTACCGTAATAAGAATATACTACTAAATTAATTAAATTAAATTCAATTGACCTTTATTTGTATAGCGCTTTTACAATGTAGATTGTGTCAAAGCAGCTTCAAATAAAAGGTCATAGTAAATTGGAACAGTGTAGTTCAGTTTGTAGTGTTTAAGTTTAGTTCAGTTCAGCTCAGTTCAGTGTGGTTTAAAAATCACTAAATTAATAATAATAATAATAATAATAATAATAATAATAATAATAATAATAATAATAATAATAATAATAATAATAATAATAATAATAATAATAATAATAACAATAATCAACAATAGCCTATATTTCTTGGCATTGAATAACTATTAGTTTAAGAATACATGTCAACACTAGTTAGTTTTCAGAAGTCAGTGTAAAAACTGCTTGCCACAGCACACCTCATCGGAGAAACGGGGGTGGATAGATCGTAGGTAGCCTCTCTCTAACTCTCTCTCTGCAGCTCCATAAAACCTCTGGAATTCACGGTTGACAGAGTGAGACTGCAATGATTCATTTCTGCAGCAGAAAAAAGGAGAGATTCATTTGAGCAGGAGAAAGAAGTCAAGACAATTACTGGAGCACTGGTTGAGGTGCAGGCAAAGAATTCGAGTGGACTCATATATGAAATGGCTGAACAGCTGCTCTTATTTAACCAAAGCATTTCTGTAACAGATGTTTTGAATGAATTTGGAAGATTTGCATTGAAATAGTGAGTAATGTGCATGACAGTCCGTTGTATACAGGTTGGTGTGTGGCGGTTTCATTGGCTATTTTCGTGTGCGTGAGTGAAAGGTTATTTACATGCTTGTCTCGTGCCGAATCTTTTTCTTTAAATGTTAATGTGCGTGCCCCATCTAGTGGACATGTTCTGTCATTTATCTTGTTAGCAATACTTAGAAAAAAAAAATAGTAAAAAAAAAATACACGATTGGAAGATTATTGTTAAATGACAATTAATATAAGAAATAATTGTAACAAATATTTATGACAACTAAAATAGCATTATTATTATTATTATTATTAATGATGATGATGATGATGATGATATATATAAGGCATACAAATAAAATAGGAATAGGAATAAAATCAAGAATGAATTTCATTATGTAACCTAATACAATGTAAAGAAATTATTTCTTTACATTTCTGTCAAATGTAGAACGTGAGGGCGTTGGACGCTGTGTCTACTCTTATTATGTGTACATTTCTTTTGTCATCTCTTTCTCTTTCTTCACCTCTCTTGTGCAGTGCGGTCGTTTTTGTCATCCTGTGTGGTGAACAAGTCACATGACTCAACTGGTTCTCTCTTTCTTTCTCTCTCTTTCTCTTTCTCTTTCTCTTTCTCTCTCTCTCTCTCTCTCTCTCTCTCTCTCTCTCTCGGTCATCCTTACAGCACACTAATTGTGACTAAACTAAACACAGAAACAGATAAAAACCACATCCATGGGCAAACTTAACCAATAAGTGAAGTAAGCAGCCACTTAGGAACCAGGAGAATTGGAGGCCCCCGAACAATGCCAAGAAGCCTATATTAATAATATGGCTATTTTAATAATTTTTTATCACACGTTGTAAAATCTGTCTATGACATTAAAATTTTAATATTGTTACTTCTTTTCAAAACTGTAGGTCCCTGTGAACAGCCTAGTGGAACGTTCCTTCTGTACTGCTCTTGCAAATATTAAAATCTAATCACAAATAAGGCTATTGCTGTTGAACTTGTTTTTTTATTTGTGAATTTATTGTATTTCATTTTACATTAAGAATGTAAAGGTTCTGCTTAAAATATTTATATTAACATGCAGTTTATTTACAAAAAATAAATAAATAAAAAATCTACAGAGAAAAAAAATATCTAAAGAGAATGTTTTGAGTTTTAATGCTACGGCCCCATTCCTGGAATTGCTTAGGGCCTCTGAATCACTAAATCCACCAGGCAGATGCACATAGATATAGATTTACAATTTGAGGGAAATATGCTGTTAGACTTTAATATCAATAGGTATTAATCAACCTAAAAGAATCTTTACTACAAATCTACAAATAAACATTGCAGTAACATAGTAGGAGGAACTGACCCATGTTAATTTTGGTCATTTAAGGCCATCGCCCAATAATCCCAATAATCTGTGTAGATTTAGTATGTGAAAAATATTCTCTTTTTGCATTATAAACCAGTATTATTAATAAAAAAGTGATTAAAAATACAAAAAATCCAAAAAGTTTTGATCGGTACTAATGTAGGGAAAGATATCTGCAGTAGAAAAAATATATATATTTATCTATGGGTTTTTTTTGGACAAATATTATGTCCTATGTGAAGGATGTGAATACACAAGACTCACACCAAACGGAAGTTCAATCATGCTTGACATACAGGAACACTGAAAAATAATATTCAAAGTTTATTCCTTGGATTTACTTTTTTTTTTTCAGTTATGTGGTTGTAAACAATTTATTTGGGCTGAATTTAAACAAACAAATTAAGTTGAACATTACTATGTTTAATTTGTTTGTTTAAATTCAACACATATTTGTTTGCAACAATTTTGCAGACATCTATTTTTTTTCAGTGAATGAACCCTGTTGGATCTCACATGTCAAGAAAGCTCACATTTCAGCTACTGATGTAAATCTTTAAAAAGTAAACAACTAAATTTTTGCGGATTTATTTAAAGATGTCCTTCATGACCGTTTTGAAGTGTTTTGGGTGACTATATCTTAATTGAAGGGACAGAAATATGCAGGTTGTAATAAAAAACATCCTCATCTATGTTCAGAATAAACGAAATCTACTACACACAATCTCTGGCAGTTTACTATTGGTTGTTTGCCTGTGACCTTTTCTTTGCCGCTCTCTTTTTCTGCAACACACGCGTTTAAACAGGATGAGGCAGAAACACGCAAGATCTGATAGAAAGAGGCAGCATTCACATCCGGCAATTAACCATGGACTTTGACTACCAAAAGATTAAAGGTCAGTTATCTATAACCAGCTTCTGAACCGCCATAATCATTCTTTGCTTGCAGAAATTAACAGTTTTCGTGTTGAAGTAACAAAATGCATTTCTGGCGATTTCAGGATGTTGTTTACTTGCTTCATCTGACGAAAAAATGCAAATGTTTTTTAAAACCTTAAAATGTTTATATTTATTTTGATACCAGATGCAGCTGTTATTTTGTCTTAATTATACATTTTTGTATAATATATTTTGTGAATTTATTTTAAGTTTGCTAAAAGAGTGAAACATATTGTGCTGTTCAAATAGAAAAAGACAAATGTACATAATACTCTTCTATAATATCGACTAATTCTGTCTCTAACTAGGCTACATGTCACATTATCTTTGGCTGTATACAGGGGAATTTGTCGTTGACTGGAATGTTTTGACGTTTGTGTTTGTTGCTCGTGTTGCTAGGGTGTTTAACAAAGAACGTAATATTTCCGTTCTGAGCTTCACTGTAGCATTCGATATTTAGATATATAATAGACCTACTATCAGATGCCAAATATACCAAGTTAAAATCTCAGTGTCTGTTTGATTGTGTTTAAATAAAAACATGTTATAAAGGAAATTAACATCTGGCCAAAGGCAGGAAGCTCCACAGTTGAAAACAACATTATTAGCACAATCCATTCTATTTCAAATAAGTGGTTTAACAGGGCAACAAATATGTTCACAGTATTTTCTTTTTTATTCTTTATTTCCTTATTATTCTTCGTCTGGATAAAATTTCTTTTAGTTTGGCTGGAAAAATAATTGTGTTAAACAAACCACTGCTGTCGTCATGGCAAAAGTATTGGAAATTAATTAATAAAATTATTGTGTAGATGTTTTTGTCACCAACAGTATAACAGTCTGAAGATAAAATTGGTGAAAAAAATTAAAAGTGATTTTAGGCTTCTATTTTAGAATTATGAACAAGCTGGTTGATGCAACATTTTTGTCAATATTGGACTACGGTGGTGTTATTTATGTGCATTCTTCATCTCAGTCTGCATGCATTGGATACTGTTTACCACAGTGCACTAAGATTTATAACTAATTTTAAATCATTTACTCATCATTGTGTGTTAAAGGGGACGTTGGTCTGCTTTGTCCATTCGTAGGCTCAAGCATTGGCATATCTTTGTCTACAAATCTATATTGGGTTTAAATGCAGACTGATATGGGAAAAAAAGGCTTTTAAATACGCAGCACCTTTTGCATGGAATAATCTACAAAGTTGCAGTTTAAAGAATGGATTTCACTAAATGCTTTTATAAAGTGTATGATTTATGAAATTCAAACACAGGCTTGTAGATGTTTGGAATAGTTTGTTTGTCAATGTGATTCATGTTAACTTTCAATTGTTTTTTTGTTTGTTGTCTGTTAGACCCATGTGACATGTATACTGCCTAATCTTGGCCAGGAAGAGATTTTTTGAATCCTGGTAAAATAAAGGTTATAGTAATAATAATAATAATAATAATAATAATAATAATAATAATAATAATAATAATAATAAAGAATAATAATATCAAATTCAGTTTGTTCCTTTTTACCTTTATTTTTCTGTTAATGAGTTTTTCCACAAAAAAAAAAAAAAAAAGTTTCGTACATTAAGGATTAATTGCATTGCTGCACAGTTGGCATGGGATGATAACCGGTTTTAAGGTTTACTGTGGTTTAGAAAAATCCGGTTTTAACGGTTTTAAAACCGTTTAAATTTTCTGTTATACCGTTCCTAAGGTATTTGTAATTTTTAGGTGGTTTTCCAGACTATTTTATTGAGATTTTTTTAGGACAACAGAATCTCCAGCAAAAAAAAAAAAAAAATCCTCCACATTAAAAGCTACTGGTCAGTCTATGACTCTGGAAACATTTGAGCTATAGATGCTATAGACCTGAACAGTGCAGTGACTTTATATATAAAGAAAGAAGCCTTTTTATGCCTTTTCAAGTTGTAAAGAAATCTGTGTTTTTGAAAATAATGATGACAGCGATGACTTATATTAATTATTTAGCCTGACATGTTTATGGTTTCAAAATATTTTAAATGTTAAAATAAAATACACCTTGTTCAATGGGGAAAACGTTTTACCCAGACATTTAAAAAGAAAATTTTTTAAAGCATAATATCATGAAACCGTGGTATTTTTATCCAAGTTTATCATACTGTCAGAATCTTATACTGGCCCTTGTCCACTGTACAGATGCTGAATTCCAGCAGAGAGAAGAGAGACTGGGTGATTTTGCTATCCACCATCCAGTCCCAAAGCCCCGTCCATCTGTAGCCACAGAAAACCATCTCACTCCCAAGAAACCTCCAGTAAAACCCCGCCGGAGCATTAAGGGTCGTCCCACAGCCCAGCAAGAGGCTGATCAATTAAACCAGAGCCAGCAGAAGGAAAATGAGGTAAATCTGTAATGAAATATGTTTGATTTATTTATAATGCTTATTTTCAATGCTTATTAATTTATAATACTATATATATATATATATATATATATATATATATATATATATATATATATATATATATATATATATATATATATATATATATATATATATATACATATATATATATACATATATTATTATTTTTTTATATATATATATATATATATATATATATATATATTATGCAAAATAATGAAATACATAATTTGTAGTAGTACGGCTGCATGATATTGGAAAATCTGATATTGCCATATTTTATTTTTCTGCGATAGATATTGCGATATAATTGCGAAATATTTCTCAAGATAGTGTGAGTAGCACTAAATAATGTTTTTTTCTGGGGAATCTACCAGTATTCAAGTGTAGAAATTGATTAATCACAAAGCTTTTTTTACTTTGCTTCGTGTCGTCTCTAGTCCAAATATCTACAAATTCTTAGATCTAGTAAAAATATAGCTTTTTTTCAACTTCAGAAGAAATAAGGCAAAATAAGAGTTTTTCTTTAAAACAAGCACAATTGTCTGCCAGTGGGGTAAGTAAAATAATCTTGTTTTTGCTTTGAAATGTAGATATTTGGACTAGAAACAAGAAATAAATTATGTATAAATACTGTAATTAAATACAATTCAGTAGCTCCTGGTCAACAATAATTCAGATTCAACATTGCATATCTTGTGATGTGACTATTGCGGATACACACATTGCTATATCGATGCTGAAATTATATATTGTGCAGCCCTAATTTATAGAGTTTATGGGCAGAAAATAACAAATAGGACAATCTAACAACAACATTTTTCAGTGAAAATAGACAATAATGTAATGTGATGTTAGGTCACTTACCTTCAAATGAGTATACAAACTAAATTTCATGTTTTCAAATGTTATGTTTTCATTGATTTTACCTGTTTATTAAAATTGTATTTAACATTTTTCTCCAACATAATTTGTATGTATTAATTTTTGGGCCACGATTAGGCTTAATCGGAATCTGAGCGCGCAGAAATCCACAGATTTCTACAGATTTGTAGCCCATCATTGAGTCTATTCATTTACTTGTGTAAATTTAGATTTCTCCAGTTTTTAAATTAATTTCAGTAATATTGACAAATATGAAAATGTTCATTTGATATATTTACAATAGAGTTTGTGAATTAATATTTTCTGTCATTTAGAAGATATATACAGTAATAGACTTGCTTTGTTTACCAATTAAGTAGATCTAATTGGACATGCATTGTAAACATTAAATAAAAGTTAGAAAGGTATTATTTTTTATTTCATGCATAAATCTGCTGATTTTTTTTTACAAAATTCTGCGCAGAAATTGCAAAAAATATCCGTAGATTCCTTCTGGCCCTAGCCATGATCATAGGGTATTTTGTTAAATGAACTAATCTAATGTTTATGCACAGATATATTATTGTAAAGCTTCTATAGAAAATATTAATTATATATGCATTTGAGGTTTTAAAAAGCCCTCGAATGTACTCAAAGACTAAATGTGCGTATGATATCACTTCCTCAAGACAAAATAACTTCTGTCAGCGGTTCTATTACTTTCTCTAAAGAGTTGTTTGAAGCAAAGAAATAGGAAGTTGGTCAGTTCATCTACAAAAACCAAAGAGCGATCAGTCTTGCAAATATAATGTGTGCATTTCAAAAATAAATGCAAGCCTTTTTGAAAATTATATAAATTTGACATTCTTAGCCATTTCAAAGCAGAATGTATTGTGATTGGTTGCTTTTGTTATTCATCAGCTGGAAAACATATCATTCTGAAAGGGATTTTAAAAATGTTATCCTCTTTATCATAGCACCTTTTAACATTTTAATGATTGTTTAAACTTTATAGTTATCATCACTGGAGTGAATGGGTCTTCAGAGTGTCATTGTGTTGAATTTATAAAAAAAATTACTGTACATAAACAAGAAGTTAAAACTGAGCAACTTCCTTTTTGATAACAGTTTTATACTCTATGTTTGAGTTCATCAACTGTTTTGCTGTAACTTGTTATTAAATTAATAATGTTATTATCTAAAATATAACCACCTTTAGGAATGCCAAAGCCTAATTTCAAATAAGGGCATTTGTGTAGATTATATTGAAAACAGTACAGAACTGGAAGTAAATGGGGTTGTAGAGAAAATTTTAACTAAAAAATGGTTGAGAAATGCCACATTTTTAAAAAAAAAAAAGAGAGGTACATGCAACTCATCGAATTAAACATGAATTTTTGAATTAGAAAACAAAACAAAACAGTATTCTATTGTAAAAGGTACTTTACAAAAGTTTTTTCCTCTTTTATCCACTTTTTAAGTTGTTAATGTTTCTGGTTCCACACCTGTACTCATTTGAATTGGGAAAATCTTAATCGCTGATTTTAAACACTTTTTAGTCATATCAGGCATTAAAGTCTTTTTTTATGAGATTTGACATGGGGATAAACAGTAGTATTACTGCAAACTGTTTCTGTAATAGGCTTGTACCCTTTGTTGTTTGATTTTGGCATCTGATAGCCCATTTTAACCCAGAAAACTGAAGAACACATAATATCCAGCAGCTAGCTCTCTGCAACTGCCCACTGAAGCTAAACAGGGCTGTGCCTGGTCAGTACCTGGATAGGAGACCACATGGGAAACCTAGGTTGCTGCCAGAAGTGGTGTTAGTGAGACCAGCAGGGGTGCTCAACCTGCAGTCTGTGTGGGTATTAACGCCCCAATATAGTGAAGGGGATTCTATATTGCTCAGTGAGTGTTTCAGGAGTGCTCAGTGTCTTTCGGAGGAGACATTAAAACGTGGTCTGTGTTCTTTAAAAATTCCAGGATGTCCTATATAAATTATTATTATTATTACAATTATTATTATTACAACACATAATAGAATCTATGGTTAGATAACCAAAATGAACTATAACTACTATAGAGGCATACATTAAATTCAACTGTAGATTGCAGAAGAAATGTCTGAGGTAAGGCCAACTGCTATTGTTGTCCTGGAGCTCATATCTCCAAATGAAGAAGGTACATATTAAATACTTCAACATTCACTCTTTTTTTAATCTGTCAAATATAATTTAAGGATGCATAAAACAATTTTTATATGTGTGTACCTTATATCTAAATACCATTGTACTATTTCTGTTTAAGATGGCGGTAAAGCGAATAGATCCTGCTCTGGTTTTGGGTCCCCCGAGGCCCCTGGAGGCTCTGTCTCCATGTCTGCGTGCGAATACTCTGCTGTGGTTTGAAAGAACGCAGCTGCCTCGACTGCAAACACCCGGACAGCCTCTGCCCTGTTGGCTCCATGGTTTTGCTACACGCAGGTTACAGCCACATCTAAATAATCGTTCAGAAAACATTGCTAAAAAAAATAAAAAATAGGTGCACAAGCAAAGTTGCATGCACACAGATGTTAAATGGTGTCAAAAACATATAACATATGGTTTACATGTTCACATAACCTGTGTTTATCTGTCTCACTTAGGGAAGCGGAACAGCTGCTACAGGATAAACCGCTAGGGTGTTTCCTGTTGAGACTCAGCGAGTCAAAAATCGGCTTTGTGCTGTCTTACAGGTACTTTCACTCAAACAGTGACCTGAAGTATTTTGAAGACTAAAAACTAGCTATAGCTAACTATAATTATAACAATCACTTTAGTAGCTTCCACACTATATCACTCAGTAAAGTTTTGTTTATAATAAGCAGTCTACCACTTTAGGTACCATTATAGCTTTTTATAGAATTACAATGATTAAATAATCTTTATAGTTATTAATATAATTTTTGGAGTGTTGTTGAAGTTAAAGCAGTTTACTTTTTGATTATTGTGACAATTGTACAGTTTTGTTCAATAAAAATATTCCCAAGCAAAATTTAAACCAACTGTTTAGCAGTTTTTCCTAAATGAATCAGCATTTTTTAACAAATCAAATACTTCTTGTTATTGTTTTTTTTATTACATCTATCTATTTATTATCTACAACACAAAATAGACTAATGAGACTAAAAATCTATGGTTAGATATACCCAAAATTAACAAAATGGCATATTTAGCTGCTATAGGCATACATTAAAGTCAGCTGTAGATTCCAGAAGAATTGTCTGAGGTAAGGCCAATTCATTAATGCTGAACTGCTGTTGATGCCCTTGAGCTCACATCTTAAAAATTATCAAAAGTTCAAATAGGCGTTATCTATAGAAATACACAGTATATTCGAAGTCTAAACAACTATTCATTTTTACCTAGAAATAAAACTGTGATCACATCAAGAGTCATCTTTTTTTTTTTGACTTCATGTATTATTTTAGCATTTAAAATCCAACATAACATATTTCATGGGAAAATATAGTTTGTTACTTATTTTAAAATACAACTACATTGGATATTTTAGCTATGCATTGTGGTCAAATACATTTTAGTGTCTTATGGCCCGTTTCCACTGAGTGGTACAGTACAGTACGGTACGGGTCGGTATGGGTCACCTTTATCAGGCTTGCATTTCCATTGCCAAAAGGGTACCAATGGTATGGGCGTAGGCGTGGGCATGGTGTATGACAGAATGTTGCAGTTGACGTCATTCTCTCTGGAGGAAAAGTTAAAGTAAAGCTGTACGGGTCGTTCACATATCATATGAGAAGCACTTCTCACAAAACAGATGATTTATGCACATAAATACTTGTGTATAAATGTTCATTACTAACCTTTCTATGAACAGGTTTGATTATAATTGCAGATCAATGATAGGGCGGAAATAGCCTACTGTAACATCTGCAATTGTATAAAATCAATATATAAATAAATAAATTCAACATATATGAACACATACAGACCCTTACAGTCTCAGATACATTACCAATCACAGAAAAACTACACACCGCATACATTTAGTCCTTATTTGCTTTCAAAAACAACATGCAACATATAGCCCACAATCATCACCAGCGCATATAACCTCTGTTAGATAGTAATTCCATTATTCCGAGTTCATAATAGTCCAAAAGGTGATGATAATTGTAAACATGGCAGTTTGTTTATGTTTTAGGTTACTGAAACAATCATTTGTTTCTCTGCTTTTTCGGCTTCTCCTTTGTTATTTTTGCAAGTCACTCTCAAGTTTGCCCCGTTCTGAAATGATCGGGTGTCATAAGCACTTCAGTAATCACGTGCACGTCATTATGATGAGCTCAAGAAGTTTGTTATTTCAAATATAGACGCATGGCGAACGCAAACGAGAAAACAAAACTGCTTGTGCTTTAGACGGCCTTGTAAACAACTACAGGGCACAGGGTAGTTCTATCAAGACGATGACAAGGTTCATTTAAGCTCGGGTTGACCATGGGTGATCATTATATGTATACAGTATTACGGTGTAATATCTCGGCTGTGTTTTTGAAGACGTATCTACCACTCTGTGGAAATGGGCCATTTGTAAATAGTATCTGTATAGTATATCAGTATATAACCATTTCTAGTCTCACTCTCTTTTTAAATAACAAATTAATTCCAAATCCTCAGAGGTAAGGACCGGTGTCGTCATTTCATCATTGAAGAGGAGGAGAGTGGAACATTTGATAGTGTGTATCTAATTGCTGGAGAAAGCAGCCATCATAAAAGCCTGGAGAACTTGATCAGCTACTACACCCAAAATCCCGTGGGGCCCTTTAATGAGTTGTTGACTGTGCCTTGTGTGCAGGTGAACACTTTATTCCTCTCACTAAAATTCATTCATTCATTCAGTTTCCTTCAGTGTAGTCCCTTATTTATCAGGGGTCACCACTGCAGAATGAACCGCCAACTATTCTGGTATAAGTTTAAGCAGTGGATGCCTTTCCATTCGCAACCCAGTACTGGGAAACTGACTAAAATTCACAAATGTACAAAATTATGTACTTCTAATTAATGTTTTTTTTCTTGATATCTAGCCTTATGTGGGCATTGAGGAGATTGAGAGATTGAGAAACAAGGAAACAGAGGTAAATGGGAAAGCAACAGATCAAGATGAGAAGACAAAACTGCCCATAGCCATCGGTCCAGCTATTCTAAATCAGTTACTCACAAACCCACCCAACCAGATCACATCTGCTACAGGAGAGACTGTGCAGTACGCAGCAGTAAGAAAGCCACTGAAAAAGACTGTCTCATTGCCAGAGTGCAAGTGTGCAGCTGAAACAGTGCCTCCTGTCCTGGAAGTGAGTAATTACATTCAACTTTTTCTCTCACAATGGGCTATACTTTTTGCACAGCTAATGTTTATCAGCCAATGATAAACTTCCAGTAAAGGGGTTTATGTGACTATTTTTAATTTAATAAGGTTCCTTTTACAGCATCTATGTTGTAATGTAATTTAAATATAATCAGTTAAATACACTTAAGCATCCATATGGTTGTTAAAGCGCGAAAAAAGAGACGAACAATCGTTTAAACGCAGGCGCCGTCATTAGCAACAGGCTAACGCAGAAATTCTATTGAAAATACTGAGGTAAAATTAATTTCCATATTTTAAAGACATGGCATGGAAAAGTGTAACATTGCATATATTAGATTTTTTATATTTGCTTCTTGTTTGGTCTAATACCCACTTTATATCGTATGTCAGACAGGCAGTGAAGATTGCTGTTTTTTTGTTTTTTTTAAAGAAAATTTTGAAAAATTTGAAGGCTATTTCAAATGCAGCCTCCAAATGCATCCTTCGTGAAGAATTCAACTGGTGGATCCCTGAATATCCCAAGATTCATTGCACGCTAATAACTGCAGGACATTTTTAAAAGAAAACTCAGATCACAGTTTTAAAGAGCTACTATTATGCATTATAAGATGTCATATTTTGGTTTTGGGGTCTCCAACAACAGTCTGATATGCATGCAAGGTCAAAAACACTTTCACTGTCTTATAATATGCATTTATTTTTGCCTAATTATCCCAACGACTCCTATATGATTTGTTCAGCAAATCATTTGGTCCCAAACTGCTCCTTAGCGCGATGCTAATCTGTGCTGATTGGTCCGATGACCCAGTCTGTTGTGATTGGTCGACTGTGAGAAATGCCCATTACGGCTTATCAACAATTTTGAAGTAGTCAGAGTGCAGAGTGTATGTGTGAGCCCAATGCAGGAATGTATTAAAGCCATACAGTTAAACACCAGCATATTGCTCTATTCTTAACCCTGACACACATACAGTATTAATCCATCCAGTAGCAAAAACTGAACTGTTTTGAAACTTGACCGCCACACATGTAAAAACAGTTGACGGTGGCCATAACAACGACAAACGGCAGTGGATCTTAAGCTCACGAACGCTTTTAAATCCGTAAACAAAGTGGCACACACCGCATTCTCAATGTGGTTTTAGACGCAATAGTTAATCAGAGTTAATCAGATATATTACAAGCCACGTGGAGCGGTTACAATTAACAAAACACAATTAAATACATATTTTACAAGCTGAGAAAACAAGGAGGCAACCATTTTAATCGCACTTACTTACACTTGTGAAATGGAGGAAGAAACTGATCCATGAACTGTGTATTGTAAAGTTCCTGTCAAGCTCAGACAAAGTCCCATACATCAATAGTCTTTTCTGATCCTTCTTTTAAAAAACGGCCGATGAATCCCCCGTTGTAAGCATGTAGATTGCTGAAGCACTTGTCAGAAAAATGACGGAACACAGCACAAGGCTGGAGCTATAATGCTGAAGTATTTTTGCAAAAATAAACTTCAACCACTGTATCTTCACAGCCTAATCTTTGGGTAGGAAAATTAACTTTCCCTCAAACTTCAGAGCACATCGTCTTCACAACAAGATTCGACCGGGAGTCGACTCTTTTATAGATGAATCAATAGTTTTAAACACGGTGCACTTTCAGATTTAAGCCTTTGCTGGATATTTCACTTCACATAGAGCTGTGCTACACACTGCATAGAAGGTCATTTTAAAAAACCCATAATAGGGGCTTTAAATGTTTTATTCTACTTGGATATCTAAACATGTATAAAAAAAAACAAAAAGAGTATGAAATTTCTTACTAAAAAAGTGATTTCATAGACAGTTTACATTTTAATATGTACATCTGAACCGTGTGTTGCTTTCAGATCACTTAATATAAGTTTTAAATTCACTTTGAGAAAAAGAAATTACAATTTTTATTACTGCTTATTAACGGCAGCTGTTACGGTTGCCTAGGTGACGAGATCCGTCCTCTGTAGGTTAGATTGTCTGATTTTACAATGTTTGGTTTGGCAAAGTCCCTTTAGGGCAAGTCATTTTACTCGGCGGCCATCTTTAAAACGCCTCTTGGGCAGTATGCTTGGGCCTTCTGTCTGATTGGGGAAACATAAAATTCTTAAAAACTGTTAGCCAAGCTTACGAACACATTACATATTTGGAATCACCAATAAAATGAAGCCACATGTCTCATAAGTTTTGTTTCTAAACGTTGAATCATAGACTGTAAAAGATATGGCCTAGTATCCGTGACGTCACCCATAGGTTTCTGAATAACGCAAAAGAAACTACTAGTAGGCGTGGCCAACCGTTGCCAGTTTTATATTTTATTTTTGAAGCACACTAGCTTATAGATATACTTAAAGCTGCAAAAACAGAATGAAACTAACATCTAAATTGTTTTAATTTAAATTCACGGGACATTTAATACCTAGGTGTTACTGCAATACATCTGCAATCTAAGATGTTGTCATGGCTTTTTTTTCTTTAACTGTGTATATCTTTTTAGACATAATCTACATTGTAAAAATGCTATAGAAATAAAGATGACTTCACATTTTTATTTGTAACTCCAACCCCCAAACTCTTTTTCCTCCCTCTAGAATGGCACATCCGAGCCTGCTGAAAGACCCTCAAATCTTAGTTTAACAGGAGATCAAGCTCATATGGTGGACGCCCCATATGCTAGAGTTAAAAAAACTCCCAAAGCGGCATCAGAAAATACTTCCAACATGAGCACCGACCCTGACCTACAGGGTGCGACGGCAGCTTTCACCCCTCCATCCATCCCAAACTTTGACTCAACAGCAGACCCCAAATACTGGCAACTGGAGCCCATGCACACCTATGAGGAGACCCCGTTCACACACAGCCGACCGGAGGACATTGACTGCTATGCTGTGGGTTGGAGAAGGCAAGCGGTTGGGGATGCAGGTAAAAAAATAAAACATTTGAAAAGATGGTCATACTTTATTTTGATAGTCCGTTTGTTGAATTTAAGTTACATTGCATCTACATGCCAACTAATTCTTATAGTAGACTGTTAGGTTGAGGTTAGGGTTGGGGTTTGGGCTAGTGTAAATTGACATGTACTTGCTAAGTTTCGTATAGTCAGTTAAATGTCTGTTGAAGGAGCAGTATCAGAAGATATTAAGCAGACAGTCTACTAATACTCAAATGGACCATCAAAATAAAGTGTTACCGAAAAGATTTGAAAGAAAATAAGCATCCGAATGTACTAGAACTTATTTTAACTTGAATTTGTGAATTGAATTTTAAACAATGAACAACACACCAACTGAAAGGATATACATTTTACGATTAGCTCACCCCATAATGAGCTAATAATAACCACACTGAACTGAGCTCAACTGAACTGAACTTAAACACTACAAACTGAACTACACTGTTCCAATTTACTATGACCTTTTATGTGAAGCTGCTTTGACAAAATCTACATTGTATAAGCGCTATACAAATAAAGGTGAATTGAATTGAATGAAAATTCTCTCATTATTCTTCCTCATTTTGTTCCAAAACTATAAAAATTATTTAGTTTGTCATATTCAGTAAATATATTTTTAAACAAAACTTTAGATTTTTGCCCCTTCACAAAGTTTGTCAACCTAAAAGTTTACAAATGTTCATAAATAGATGCAAAAATACATCCAATGGAACTTTTTCACTTTAGATTTCATTTGGGAGGTAAAACTTGTCAATTTAAAGTCACAATATGTAAGATTTTATCATTGAAATATCCCCAAAAAACTCTAGAACAGTGTTATATATATTGCTATATGTTGTTACATTTTGCAAATCTTTTGAAGAATGTTCAAATCCAGAAAAATAACTATTTTAACTAGTGACACTGACCCTGTTCTGTGTAGACGTCATCTAATAATGGTGAAAATACATACTGTGCCTTTAAGATAACAATAATTACACATTGTCAACAGATTTAATTTATTCTCGTGCAACACCCAATGAGGTTCATTATTGCATAATGTAAAACACCAACATTTTCCCAGGAACCAATAAAATTTGCTTTTGTTCAACAAGCCGGGCTGTGCTGCAGTCTACTTTTAGACACGCACTTGCAAACTCCCCTTTCCTTTGTTCCCTCAGGGGAATACCCTCCTCCATTTTAAAGTGTGTTCCCCTTTTTCAAGTGAATGAGGGAAACTTACATGGACATACCTTTGAGAGTCGGCTTCATGTACCACTCCAGCATCTTAGAATGCAACGCGATTGTGACGTCATAACACTGTAGTTCCCAAGTGCTCAAGGGTGTAGGGCATTCCATTTAAACCCATTCAGATGTTCTGCCAGTAGTGGAAAATTGTGTGATGTAAGCAATGTCATACATCTGGGGGAACAAGATGGAGGGAAGTTAGCGAGTAAAGGGCATAAAAAAATTGGACTGGAATGCAGCACAGGTATGGTTGGCTTCAGTTTACCTTTACCGATCAATGAAGAGCAATACATATATGGTGCGTTCCAAATAGGATACAGTATATCGCCCTCGGAAGGGATGCAAAAATCATGGCTGCCATATTGAAGTGTTGATCCCAAACCGAAGTGCTCAAAACTGGCTACTTCAAAGGGTCCTTTGGAATTAATGATTTAAAAAAATACAACTGATGAACACTTTAGGTCATCATTTTTTGAGCAGGGGCACAGTCTCCAACTGCACATAATTTGGAAGGGCTCATCCTTATGCTCTTATCCCTACAGAGGGAGCCTCTGAATGGAATCCAGTGTTAATCCGTTGATCACATAGTCATTGAGTCTCTTCAAAAGACTCTCCTCACCTCAAAAGATTAAATTACTTATAGATTACTTTTGGACATAGTTTTTTTTTTATTTTTATCTCTATATAAATGGGTTTTTTGGGGGCGAGGGACAACAATCTGTCAGATTTGATTCAATTTTACAAATGGCAAAAGGGTGAGTAAATGTTTCACTTTAGAATGAACTAATCCTTTAAGATATACCAGTAACCGTGCATTCACACTGGGCTTCAGTGCCAATGCTTGACAGAAAGCATGTCTGAAGTTGGGGCTGACGCAATCATCATAGTAGCTTCAGCCAATGAAATTAGTCTGCAATGGGCTACTGTCTAAGCTGGGGTATTTGCATAAAGCGGCCTGATTGGCTGACGCTTCCATTGGCGCTTAAAAATGTGAGAAATTCCCAAATTAAAAGTGAATGGGAAGCGTTGTCACTGACGCCCTGTGTGAATGGGGTGTAAGACCTTAATCACCTGAACCTCTCTGAACAAAACCAACCAAAAACTCTTCTCTCCCCCACCACAACACACAACTACCTCAAAACATTATGCAAGTCTGAGTGTGCCACACACGGGTGAATGGGCTTGACAAACCACCTGTAGCTTTCTAGCTTTCATTTTAACCACACAATTTCTTACGATCACTCAACATCTCAAAAAATAACTTCATTCATTTATTCATTCATTTTCTTTTCGGCTTTGTCCCTTGATTAACCTGGGGTCATCACAGTGGAATGAACCAACAATTTATCCAGCATATGTTTTACGCAGCGGATGCCTCAAAAAAATAACTAAATAAACATCATGCATTTATGAAGTGAGCTCAGGCAGCCCGGTGGCTCAGTGGTTAGCACTGTTGCCTCACAGCAAGAAGATTGCTGGTACGAGTCCCAGCTGGGCCAGTTGGCATTTTTTATGGAGTTTGCATGTTCTCGTCGTGTTTGCGTGGGTTTCCTCTGGGTGCTCCAGTTTCCCCACAGTCCAAACACATGCACCATAGGTGAATTGAATAAACTAAATTGTTCGTAGTGTATGAGTGTGTGTGTGTGTGTGTGACTGTATAGGTGTTTCCCAGTACTGGGTTGTGGTTGAAAGGGCATTCGCTGTGTAAAACATATGCTGGAATAGCTGGCAGTGTCATTCCGTTGTGGCGACCTCTAAAATAGAGACTAAGCTGAAGAAAAATAAATAAATGACTGAAGTGAGCTTCACGCAGGTGAGTAGGATGGACAAACCACCTGTAGAAACACTCTTTTCTCTAAAAACAAAATAAACAAAAACACCCCCGTCCTTTCTTACTCATACACTTAATTCTCTGAGCACAAACTGTTCCTTAGTATAATTAGCACTTCTTGTGTGCATTGCCTCTTCTTGTTGAATCGCTGAATGCCTTCTCAATTGTAAGTTGCTTTATGCAAAAGTGTCTGCTAAATAAATAACTTAACGTTAATGTAAGACATTGTGAAAATAAGCTGCTTGCTGTTTTTATGTTTCCCCCAGTAACCCTCCTAAAGAATCATGAATATTCAGAAGTGAACATCAAGGGTGCTCAAGAAGGCAACTCTGTACCCAGACCCGGACCTAGTCTTCCTCTTAGACCACCTCCAAGATCTACTCATGGCCCTTTGCGACCTGAGATCAATGCGCAGGTAAATGTCCATGAGATGTTTTAATGTGTTCAATACTGTAGAGCATATTTAGCCTGTTAAAAAAATAATAATACTTTTATTCTTTCTCAGAGTTTTGGTGTGTCTCCAATGATGGCTCAGACCCAGTACTCTGGTTTCCATCATTCAGAGCAGCCACGACTGGATGATTCCTCCAACTCCATTTATGAACAGATTCCAGAAAGATCTAGACCACCTTTGCAGCCCCCAAACCCCAGACGCTGACCTCAGGACTGTATAGATTTCTCAATATAAAAAAAATCTGAGAACAGCATAGCATGTATATGTATCCAAATGATGCAAATGTGACGTTGGACCACAAAACTAGTATTATATTGCACCAGACGGGTATGTTTTTCTTTTGTGACAAAAAATTAGAAAATTAAGATAATATATATTGTACATTTTCTGCTGTAAATACATCAAAGCTCTATTACATTGCTATAAAGAAGTTCATAAAGACAGCTTACAAGGCGATTTTCTAAGTATTTTAATATTTTTGAATTCTCAGATTACAGATATTCAAAGTGGGACCAAATATTTTTCATATGCAGATAATGCTTTCATCTATGTTATACTTATTTATTCAGCTTTCAGGTGATGTAGAAAACCTGATGTAGAAAAATTGACACAAATATAATCTGTATATACATTAATAAATTTATAGGTAACACTTTACAATAACAGTACATGAATAATGATGTGTTAATGTGCAAACTAAATATTACTTTATTATGAATTAATGATAAGTTAAGGCACACGCTAATCATGAACTAACTATAACGTCACAAGAGTTCATGTCTGAATAACGGCTACATTAACTACTTGTTAGTATACACTTGTAGTCATGTACGTCTATTCAATTTCAATAAACCTCTTTTATTGAATGGTGTTGTGTACAACAAACTACCACCCCCCCACACTCGCCCCCACCATTTGGATATTATATAATGTTCTGAATGTATGTTTGAGAGAAGCTTAATAATCACCCAGAGCTTTCCAAAGTATATATCAGTGATAGTATTGTGAGGGATTTTATCCAGGGTGCGAATTACAGGGGGGTTGACCTTTTCTGCAATATATGAATATACACTCTGTGAAAAAATCTTTATAGATATCCAGTCCTTTGTAATGGTGGTCACACAAAAAATAAAAATATTTATATGTACAGCTATATAAGTAACCCAAACAGTACTACATTTCTTATCACTAAAAATGAAAAAATAAATAAATAAATAAATAAAATTACTCAGGTGAGGTTTTAACTCGGGTCGGCGGCAAGACTGCAAGACTCCTTTAACCACAGTATTACCTTCAATTGATGGCTTAATCTTATTCTCCCCTTTTTTGATTTCTGATCAAGTTATGTCAGATTTATTAATGTAGTGAATCGTCTGATTTTCATTGAGCAGGTGTAATATTCATTAATACTAATTATTCAAATTCTTATATTCACTAAGGTGCCGCTGTTTGGGGTTGAATGATAGGTACGTCATCATTAACCTGCAGGCTGCATTTTGCTCACAGGGCTGCAAGAAAATAAAGAAAGAGCGTAGCTGCGGCAAATAAATGAATAAATGAAAAAAAGTGCGATTGCTGGAAGTGCCAGCAGCTAGGGACACCGGCCCTCATGGCCAAAAACGGACCGGCCCACTGGGAATTCTCAATCCGGGCATGTGGTAGTGTTCACAAGACACTTTTCTTGTTAAATGGGGGTTTGTTTTTATATACATCTTAAAAGTAGAGTCAAATTAGCTGCATAGTTTGTATTATTTGACCTACAGAAACCTCTAAATTAGCCAATCTGAGTACACTGTAGGTCAGAATACACCAAGTTTCCCACAAAACACTGAACATTTAAATACATTTTATTATACGTCATTAAAATAAAAAATTATATTTATATATATATATATATATATATATATATATATATATATATATATATATATATATATATATATATAATGATTTACTTAAGCATGTATTATACAAACTAAAATTATACCGAAAATAGTCAATGTATAATTCGCACCCCGATTTTAACTCAAAGCTCAAACCAAGACTAAAAGTTTGAACTTTATTCCTTTCAAGAGAAGCATACTTGCCAACACTCCCGTTTTTCTCAGGAGTCTCTCTTATTTCAGACCCATCTCCCGCCTCCTTCCTGTTTTGTTATTTCTCCCAGAAAACTTCCGTAATTCTGCCTGGATTTTCTCCCAGATTTTCAGAGACAAATGTTGGCAGGTATGTTGTTTAGCCCTATCTATCAAGATTGCAAACTACCACTTTATTGTAATACAATTACTACTATATTAAGAATGGTTGTTTTTAAAAGAAACCTATTCTGCTAAACAAGGCTTCGTTTATTTGATCCAAAAACTGTCATTTTGTGAAATCTCTTTCCAACTAAAATATACATTTTTAGAGTTATAACACGGTCATACTTTACAATAAGGTTTCATTAATGAATAGATTTACTAACGAACTAACTATGAACAATACTTGAACAGCATTTATTAATGATAGTTTAACATTTACTAATGCATCAATAAAAATCTAAATTCACGCTTGTTATAAGTTAATGCACCAACATGAACTATACATAGAACTGTATTTTCATTTACTAATACTGTAATTAATTGTTTCCATGTTAGCATATGCATTACCTAATACAACCATATTGTAAAATGTTACCCATTACTCCTTCAGTGTCACAGGATCCTCCAGAAATCCTTCCATTTAGCTAATTTGCTTCTTAAAGATGTTATCAGTGCTGGAAATGGTCATGTACAATGCTTTCTTTGTATTTTTTTGGTAACATCAAAAGAACACTTATCTGAAAGAATGTTACATAAACGCCTGTGACTATTAATCTTATGCATCCTTGCCAAATTGAATACCTTCCAAAAAAATAAACTGCTACACAACCCCACTTCAAATAGATCAATGTAGATAAATGTAGCCTTGGTCGGCAGAAAAGACTTAAGAATTACCAACCATTTTCATCAAACCTAATATTTTTAAAATTCAAAAGATAATTATTCTGTCAAGAACACACTGCTGACCAAACGAGAAATAAATCACAGGAGCACACAGCAGACACACTGATAAAAGCCCATTTTGGACACACATCTTTGTAAAACCCTCTTTATTTCCACAAACAAGCCTCACATTGATCATGAAGGGCTGTACAGTTCTGTTTAGCATCGGAATCTTGCACTCATTACAAAATGAAGGAAACATGATCGGAATGGCCACTTTCAATGTCAAAAGCGGCTTGACAATGATCCTACTTTAAGCTTCAAAAGGCCAGATCCTCAAATTAACCGCCTGATGAAGACCAACAACACTTAAAAACAGATTAAATCGTTGAGCGTTTACCCCAATATGGGTAATTAATTTATTCAGAAACAATATTCTCAACCCACCCAAGCTGGCCGCCCCTCTCCCACCTACCCATTCACGCAATGACCCCTGATCTTTTTTTTGTCCTGCAAATGGCAAACTCAGTTCTTTTTGCTCTTTGGTGAGTCGTATTTTCTCTTACTGGAGTACCAGAGGAGCAAAGGAATGCCAATGGAGGGAAGAGTCATGACGCCAAAAGCTGCCCAGTCCAGCTATTAGAAAAGAAATAAAAATTACACCATTATAATAACAGCACAGATTATCAAACATTCAAGACCATTTTATTCAAATTTGGCATGCCAATTCACTTACGTAATGTGGAGAAAAGCGTCTGTCGAACTCTCTCTGGGCCAGAATGCCACCTTGACCTGGAGCACTTGTGTAACCAACCTAAAAGGTTGGAAAGAATGAAGTCAATAATTATTGGCACTAGCAATAATGCAAGATTTTGATTGGTCCTCAAAATACAGAAATTAGATTTAAATAAACTTTTTATAAAATAAAATAAAAATTTTAAAAAAGCTAGTTTTGTCATTTACACGCCATGTCACAAACCAGTTTGAGTTCCTTTTATCTGCTGATCACTGAAAAGATTTAGAAAAAATGTTAAACCACTGACTTGCCTAGTATTTGTTTTTCCTACTATAAATGTCAATGGCTACCAGTTTCCAATATTTTTCACAATATGTTTTGTGTTCAATGAGGAGGAAACTCAAAAGGTTCAGAATGACTTGAAAGTGAGCAAATAGAGAGTACATTTTTAATTTGGGGGAACTATCCCTTTAATTTATAGATGCATTAAATCACTAAACGTTTTGCTCAAATCAAAGAAACTTTACATTTTTAAGACATGTAAATTACATTTCTTACAGATTTTTAAAATCCTGAGATATTTTTAAAAAAATGTTACACTAAATAAAATACATTTGTATATAAAAAAATAAGCCCATTACCCATCTCACACACCTTTTTGGGACCAAATATGGGTAATAAACATTCATGTATGCCTACTGGCAAACCACCGCAGCATGAAAATCACTGACCACTTTGTGGAAGTAAAAATGATTAAACTGGAAAACATGTATTGTATGATTCATGTACCATTTTTGTTTTAATTTTTAAAAAAAGAATACATTTTAGCAAAAAGATTCTAAACTTTTTTCCCCATTCACTAGTTTTTCTGTTCAGAATCCAAAAGATTATATATTTTAAAGTATGCTGTAAACTGATAGCCATTGACATCCATAGCAAGACAAAAATCCTATGGAAGTCAACACCCGTTTCCAACATTCTTCGAAATAACTTTTTTTGGGTTAATCAGCAGAAAAACTCAAATAGGTTTGAAACAAGCGGACAGAGCAAAGGACAGATTTTTTTATTTTTGGGTGAACTATAATTTTAAAACTGTTTTCCCATGCTGACTGTGTACAGAAAATAAGGCCTGTGCATTATTTAATATTCTCTATCGTTTATTTTGTGTTGCAAAATACAGTGTTTACTGTAAAAATTAGCTCATCCAAATGTTAAAAAGTATTACCGTAAAGACAGAAACGAGCATGCTCGCAAGTACAATTTTTACATTTAGCTTTTTTTTGAGATATCAAATGTTGTGCCTTTAATCATTAGATTAAAAGAATGTTTTACATTTCCTTAATACTTCTATATTTATAAATCAAACATTTGCCCAGTAGTTCTAAATAAAGTGAAAAAATAATCACATATGAATGAGTACATTTGAGTAAATACTTTATGTATTTAAAATATAAATCTATTAATGATTGCACTGTGCTATATCGTGATGTATATGTATGTGTGCATGCATGTATTTATCAGGATACGAGATGACGCATGATAAAAGATATGTCATATTGTCAAGCACTACATTTTCACTTACCACAACCTGTCCGCCCTCCTGTGCAAGGTAGCTAACAGAGGCAGAGGTAAAGTTGAAATATCCAGCTTTCAGTGGCCGCAGAACCACTGTGTGAGAAACATTACTGGCACTGTAAAGAAGAGTTAGGAAATATAATCTGATTAACAAGAGTAAATCAAACACCCTGGCTGTCTGGCACACTGCAGATGACGACCATTAATAGAACCTAGAGTACTCAGAAAGAATAAAAAATAAATCTAATAAAAATGGCAATTTTAGGCAATTAATTTGCAGTTATTGTAATATAACCTTTGTTCATTGGATGTGGTTTATCATGGTGCACTAAGATTCATAACTGACAGTAAAGCTTCAACTCATTGTACATTGTATAACAGTAGCTTGGCCTTCTGTTGACTAGGAGAGAAATGCGGTGGTATTTGTTTACAAGGCCATCTTGGGACATTGCATTCATACCTCTGCCGTCTTGTATAACAGAAAACTTTCGAGAAATATTTGCCTCCATTCTCAGATGTTATACTCTTTATATTCCTTTTGTTGATACTGAATTGGATTAGAATGCTTTTATGCATACAACTTCGTCCTTGTTTTCTTCAGTCTAAATCGAGATTACAAAAATTGGTGTCTTTAGATCATTTTAAGTCCATCACTTAGCACATGCAGGGTGAATCTATCATTTGGAACACTCTTAAGTGTAAGAATTTACTACTGATAATTTTATCATTTTATATGTTTTTTTTTAATACTAATTTATTTTGCAGACCAATATTTAATAGTAACTATAAGACTAAATGGATCAAGATGATTGTATACGTTCAATGTCTACGTTAAAGAAAACAAATGAATTGGTGAGAAATTAGTTCATGACTAATTGTATAACTTTTTTTGTTATTCATATAATTTGCATTACTCCACTTTTCAACTAAAGAATGTTACATTTGTGCGTCAACTGCTAACGCTCAAACAATGAATTAAGAAATAGATGTCAACATATGGTCTGTTTGAAATTTGGTGAGATTAATTTAAAATGTTCCAAATGTTAATTTGAAATGTATTCTTTTTAATTGTTACGAAAGATAAAGCGCTGCTTCACAAATTTAAAAAGTCAAGAGTTTAATTTATACGTTTAATGAATTGGGATTTCTATTGATTTTAGTAGTGCCAAAAGATTATTAAATTACCTAACACTTACAACCAGGATTCCCAGGTGGCAACCCCTAAAATGTTATTCAGAGCAACAATAGAGTACATTCCAAATCATTTTAGCAATAAGTTATGACTTATTAATAATAATAATAATAATATTATAAACTAGATACAAGGATCATTATAGGGTCTAAAAAATACAAAAACTAATTGTCATTTATAATCTTTACACTATCCTTCATACCAGTTTTACCCAATTGTTAAGAATACATTTAAATACATATTCAAACTGATAACTCATTTTAGATCAAAGTCATAACAAGCATGTCGTTTTCTTCAAACAGTTACACTGAATGTAGTGCAATTTTATGTAAACTCTTAATGCTACATCATGTCTTGCCTTTCACGCATATTTAAAATATGAAAAAGGATACGGAGCAATGCGATCCCACTTTACATTCAGCATTCCTGAGACAATGCCGAAATCTTCAGGAGGGAAAGAGTCATCGGACAGCTCAACCTCCAGGGCAGCACTAGAGAATAAAAATAAAATAAAATACAAAGATAAAATAAAAAAGATATAACAATAAGACATCAATAGCAATAAATAATACACAGGATAAAAATCTAAAACAGTTTTATAAGGCTTACTTTACAAAAAAATTGCACCATTTCACTTTATTTGCCATAAAGTCGCCTCAGATATAAATCATTGTCTGATAACATTAAAAATAGGGCAATTTTTTTTTGGCTTTTTTTTTGCCTTATTAGACAGGACAGTAATGAGATAGGAAGCGAAGTTAGGGAGAGGGGGGTAGGGTTGGCAAATGTCCTCGAGCCGGGATTTGAACTCGGGACACCCTTAAGTGCTACTGCACCATGTGTCAGCGCGCTAACCACTAGGTTAATGCGCCAACAAAATAGGGCATTTTAAAAGTATATTCAACACGTTTGTTTCTGTTGCAATATTGACATTACAGGGGAACTTCTTTGAGTAAATGTCCATAAGTGAGTTTCATGTGTCTGATACGGCAAAAAAATAAACAATCTTACTTTAAAAGAAAAATCATCCATCATCCATTAGAGAGCGGAAGAAACAAATCAATACCTGGTGCCCACATTGTAGATGCTGTACTGCAGGGTAAGATCTCGTCCCTCTACAGCATAACGGTTCAACAGGGACTTGGAGGCCAAAAGACGAGCCCCCTCTTCTCCTGCCACCAGACCCACCACAGCAACCAGAGCAAATATACAGAGTATCCTCATCTGTGGGGGAAAAAAATGACATGAACAACATACAAAACTGCTGCTGACCATATGAGAGAACAATTAACCTAAAGACACAACAACAACAACAAAAGTTATCACTAGGTCCACAGAATCTATACTCGCAGTAATCCGCACATCATTAGCCCATCGAATCTATTTATTTACTTGTACAAATTTATATAAAATTTCTTTATTAATTTCAGAAATATTGTCTAATATGAAAATGTTCATTCGATTTATTTACAATACAGTTTGTAAAGTAATATATTCTGTCTTTTAGTAGATATGAAAGACGTGCTTTGTTTACCAAATAAGTGGATCTAATTGAATTTGCTTTGTAAACCTTAAATAAAAGTTAACATTATTTTTTTCATTTCATTTATTAAGATTAGTTATGATACTCCCAAAACCATTCAGCATAAATCTGCAGATTTTTTTTTTTACAAAACGTGCAGAATTAGCAAAAAAAAGTCTGCAGATTCGGTCCGGCCCTAGTTATCACTAATGTGATGCACTACAACTGTGAAGTGGTGAATACAGATACAAAAAAAAAAAGTTAATAAAAATCATAAAACATTTACATTAGAAAAATTACCTACATATTTTACAGTTGGTTTGGCATGATTTACTGTACAGTACGAGGCAAAAAGAATAAATATTTACGAATTTACGAAGAATTGAGCACTTGGATTTAACAATTCATTTTAAACAGATATTGATTTTAAAATAATAATAATAATTTATTTAAAAATATAAAAAAACAACACATTATACTGTAAATATGGATTGAGTTAAAGTTGGTTTTATTCGCACTAATTTAGACATTCTCCTTGCTAATATAACTTCAGAATAGGATTATTTTCAAATTCTAAATGGGTAAATCATATTATCAGCCAAGGAATGTCAAAGTATAACGTTGTTCACAGTCAATTAAATCGTGCTAATGCTGTTTTGAAGTCGTACTTACAATATAGGGGCCGTTAAATGAAGGAATATGCGAATATAAAACCAACTTCACCTAAATTAAATATGGAGGATCCCACACTATCCCTTTATGTTGTCCAAACTTAATCGTTTTTACAAATTTAGGTAGATTAAACAAAAAAACTATTAGGTTGTCCCAAAAACAATTTAAGAATTGTGCCGTTTCAACTCATTTTAAATAAGTAATTTATACAAGCAGTACTGAAAAGCCAGTTGTGTGTACGCTTACGTGTACAACTCTAATCACAAAAAACACACACTTCTGTCTTTCAGAGTCATTGTTTTACCGCAAACATATAATAGTATTTAATGCTGCAAAAAAAATACCTGTTAAGCATCAACATTTAATTAGAGAACCAACGCAATTCTGATATATTCTAGTTTCAACAAGGTGAAAAACTGTGATTACGTGTACTTCAAATATTTATCAAATCTTAATTAAAACATTAACTACTTACATAAAGCCTACACAATCTCGGAAAAACATTGATATAATGTGTTACCCTCAGCTTATTTTGTTTATTAACCGTAAATATTTAGCAGCAACTTTACCTTCATCTGCTCGAGCCTCAAAATCACGAAGACAGCTCGACGCACGCGCAGATGATTTTAGTCTTCCGCTAGCATGACGTGTCGCTGTGCTCACGGACACAAGCTACATCCTACAGTGCCGCCTGCTGCTTCGGGTGGAACTTTGTTTCTGAATATGGACAGTTTTTATGTAAAGTCTGAATTTATGCTTAAATCGTAATGAAGTAAAACAAACTGAAAATAAAAACTTAACTGTTCAGTATAACTGTTAACGTGAAGACCTAAGAAAATAGGCTATCTACGATTATTATTACAATACAAAGTAAAGTTGAAACAGACAGCCTAATTAAGCATCCCAAAATTTAAAAATAACGATTAAAGAGGCATCCAAACACAGATCAGCATTCCTAAAACAAGGTACAATATAACAAAAGGTTTCTAAACAAACAAACAAGTAAAGAAAAAACTGTATTACTATTGTATTATTCATTTATTTATTTTCCTTCGGCTTAGTCCTTCATCAGTGTTCGTCACAGTGGAATGAACTGCCAACTTATCCAGCATATCTTTTGCTCGGATGCCTTTCCAGCTGCAACCTTAAACAACATTCATTTTTGTCACCCAAAAACATTTATATATATCGTCACCTTGTAATTATAAGGTTCTATCTGAGTTCTGAATGATTTTAAGATATTGAAAGTTTTTGCATTCCATATAGCAAATAGTTTATGTGTTTAAAAACATTTGTTTTTAAATAAAAAGTTTTAAAATGTTAACAACTTATATAAAAAAACATCCCATAATGTAAATAAGTTGTCATTTAATAAGATTATGTCAATATATATATACATGGTGACGTGATGGCGCAGTAGGTAGTGCTGTTGCCTCACAGCTGGTTCGAGCCTTGGCTGGGTCAGTTGGCATTTGTGTGTGGAGTTTGCATGTTCTCACCGTGTTTGCGTTTCCTTTGGGTGCTCCGGTTTCACCCACAGTCCAAAAACATGCGGGGCAGGTGAATTGGGTGTGTGTCTGATTTTACGCATATTTTGCAATTGCAGGAATGTTCCCAGTGTATGCAGTATACATCATTCTCTGTACACATTTACAACTTCTCTGACAGGTAATGTGATTTGTATGTTTATTTCAAATAATGTTCAGTCCCATGTGACTCTTGCCATTTATTTTGATGTACGTTAGACTTTGGTCAATTTGAACATTTGCTATGGAAACCATTTTCAATATCCCTTTTTAAGTTTAAGTCAGACATTTTATTAACCACATAAAAATATTTATACTTTTCTATATTATACTATACTGAAAGTAAATCCAATTTCAGCATTTGGAATGCAAAGTTGCTAGATTTATATGTAAATAAAATTTCTGTGTTAACTAAATGAAAAACAATAATTTTGTTAGATAAAATGAAAATGTGGTCATAACTACAATAAAAACCATAGGCCGTAACAGGTACGTAACATAGCATACTTAGAAATATATTTAATCTGTTCTCTGGAAACATTCTCGTTGTAATGTTGATATAATAAATATGATCTTGCACAGCTATATATTAACTTTTAAATGATTTAGCAGATAAAGATTAATATAATCATTACACATTGTTAAAATATTTAACTGCGTTTGTTTGTTTGTTTTTTTGTTTTATTTTTTTTTAAACTATGTAGCACGCACATGAACCATGACAACCAAGTAAGTGTACAATCCTACTATCACTGTTCATTTTAATGGATGGGGTGGGAACAATGAAACTGTATAATATAACGTTTAGCCATGAACAGGATAGGCGCACAATTATCAGTTAAACGATTTCTTCTTTTTCTTCTTTGTTATTAATAGTAGTAGTTAAAGTAGTAGTACAGTAGCAGCAGCACAATGGAAGCAATATTAGAGTTTCTTTAAGATTCCATCTTGTAAAACAATTCAATTTTTAACAACAAAGTTTTTTCAGCATATAATGCTGACATTATAAACAATGCATGACATTGTTTGTTCTTTTTCTTCTGTATTTTGTACATTTGGCTGAAACTTTTATGTTGCCAATTACACTCTGCAAAACTAATTCAAATAGTTATCGAATACCATACACTCCTAAAAGTGATAGTGGATAATTTGCTCTTAGTATTATTACCATCAGGCTATCAAATGTATGTACTTTTTTCACCAGTAGAACATTAAAGGGATAGCTTGCCCCAAAATGACCCTTCACAAATTTTTAAATGTTGTTTCTTCTGTTGAACACAAATGAAGATAACTTAAAAAATGATTTCCATAGAATGTGTTTTTCCATATGGAAGTCAATAGGTGCCAGTAACCAGCATTCTTCAAAACAGCTTCTTTTGTGTTCAACAGAAGAAAAAACTTACAACACCTTTTGCTTATGATGATAAAGTGTGGTCTTGTGAAGTGAAATTATTGACAAAATTAACACTTTTACTTTAACATAATAAATATAACTTTTTTTCTTCTTTAATTTAGCTCACCTGAACATATCAAAAAGGAATTTCTGTCATTCATTAAAGAAGGTAAGAAAGCACAAGCTAAATATATGTAAAACAGGAATCAGCTTGGATAGACTCACTTAAACATGCAATCTATTTTAATAAATATAATTTACGACAATGTCATGAGGTGAAGTTCTCAGACAAATTAGTAAATAAACTCATTGTACAAATATTCGTAACATGGACATGCCTGCGATTGCAAGTTGCCATTGCGTTTAGTGCTTGAATCTGCATGTAATGGATTGTCTGTTGTTCACTGACAGACTACAGCGCTAAAGAAAGTACAATGTTTTAATGTTTTGGAGACTCACATTTTTATGTAATTGGACTGTGTAGAGCACATGTGCAAAAAAAAAAAGATCAACAGTTGACCAGTAACAAGATCTAAGAAATTTGCACAGATTGTCTATACAGAAATTTACTGCAAAAATAGTGAGAGATTCCAAAACAAGACTTGTACATTTGGAAGAACCTGGGATTGCAGCAAAGCTTGGATAGAGAAGATGCAGCTCACCAGGATAATCACTTGGACAAATGTGAGTTTGCCCACAAAATCTTCATACTTCACCTAAAAAGTTAAGGCACTTTTTGTGGAATCAGATGCCTCCAGGAACAATGGATGATAGCTGACCCACAACAAACATTAAAAAAACACAGAAATGATCATTTTCAATGAATATTCAGTTAGAATCATGCAAATAAGACTTGGGATTCTTTCTGAAACAGGTGCATTTAATACATCACATAATTTTCTATTTAGTCAACAAAATGGGCTTTTTGGACTGATTAGTTAATTAATTCAATTCAAAGTATCTGATCAAATTGGACATCACTTATCAAGAGCAAGAATATCTATTCATGCAGTGGCAAGGAACACACTGATGAGATGCAACAAGTCAAGTCTACTGGACAAGATTTAATCTCGACTGGAATTCCCTGGCTGATTCTTCATGATCAGAAGACATTCTTTACCAGAAGGTTTCCAGGTGTCAATTTTAGTAAAACAGTTTTCTCCATAACTTCTGCAAATGGACTAATGGATAATGGATCAATATGTGAGAAACAATGATCACAGTATTACTCACATCTTGCATATTGTGGTTGGGAAAGTGCTACAGAACATTTGGAAAAATGGATCACCATTAATATAAAAGTATAAAGTACGCTTTTGTGGGGTATTCTAAATTACTAATCACAATCAAAACAACAATTGCAAGTTGCTTTATTAATTTCGTGTCAGCAGCCACACCACCATTTATTTTCTGGAAAGTTGAAATATTTTTTTCTTATTTACTAGATTTTGGTTACCAGGATTCACCCATACACCTTATTCCCAGACACTATAACTGGTTGATACAGATTCGTGGAATGTATACTTTCCATTTTCTGTGTTTGCAAAAAACACAAACTAATAACAAATTAAAACTTTTACAAAATGTGTGTAGTAAAATATATTCCAGTAACCTTTGATATACTGCTGCAAATATTTTAAGTAGTGTATAAAAACATCTTTGTTTGTTTGCTTATATTTGTTTAATTTATAACATATTAATACTTTTAATTGTCCTTTAGATGCCGTGGACCTCTCTGGAATTGCACATTTTGTAAAGCGTAACTGCAAGCTGACAATACCTCTCGTGAAGCCAAAAGATTTGACACTGCGAATCTGTGGGCAGGATGGCACAGTATATAAAGGGGATGATGAGCAGCTTGAAGCCTGGAAAGATTTTTACCTCCCAGAAAGGATGGAAATGGAAGTGATTGGTGCCATTGATGACTTCCCATGTGATGCGTTTGATCTACAGCTGGTGCTGTTGCTGGGTGAAGATGGCAGGGTCTATGCCTACGAGGAGGAGCTTCTTCATGTTGTTGCCAACAATTTGTGGGACCTGTTCCAAATCGAAATGACTTTCCCTGGAAAAGAGACCTTCAATCTTGGGGAATATTTTGAAGAACCGGTGAGAATACATGCATAAGTTACATTTACATTAAGTTTCATGCAAAGTTACTTCATACATTTAAGCTCTTACATACATACTAGATCATTGAGTCAAGTAATAAGATTAAACTGTACTGTTGAAATTCTGAATGCTAGATTCCAGATATATTTTCATAGTTGATATAATGAATTTTTATTTATATTTAATGTTTGTGGACATTTCTATATTCGTTGCACAGACTGAAGAAGAATATTGTAAAATGATAGAAAGTGATGAGATCAAAGCAATGAAGCAATTACATGTGGACTTCAGAGATTCTTTGGAGCGTGACCTGTTGAACACTATGAAAGATATCGCAGAGAGCCGCAATGTAAGATTTGAGATGGTTCTTTCACTGTTATTGTCATAATAAAAATGGTTTAATAATGACAGTAATCATTTTTGTAAAGTTCATACAGCCATTTTGTTTTTGGAAAACAGGTGGGTTCAGAGAAAGCCACTTCAACGACAAAAATAATTCAAGAAAATTCTTTGCCATGCGGTCTTTGCCAGATGAAGAATGGAAGAAAACGTTGGGCCAGTCAGTGTCTTAACAGGCCTCATTGTCATCCAGTCCAGTCGTCAATCATTTAATCACCTATTGTTCCAGAGTTGTATGATTTAAAAAATAAATAAATAAATTGGTATCAAAATAATTGATGGAAGCTGTTAACTTCTTTAGTAGGAAAAAAATATTATGAACTATTTGATGCTCTTGTGTTCAGCACAAGACAGAGATTCATATATGCTTGGAACAAGTTTTGGATAAACCCTTTTAAGTAGTTTATCTATAACCTGCTATTATTAAATCATTTCAATTACTACTTTATATTTTATACTAGTTTACGTTAACATTTACATCCAAGAGACCTGTTAATTTATCATTATCTAATGACTTTACTTGGAGGGGCACATTATTATTATTAACTCATTCTTATCAACTCATGAATTCCTGTTTTTAAACAGTTTATTATGTTGTGGACAGAACACTTCTATTGTTTTTCAACGTAAACACGTACTTGGCAGATCTGCATTACCATTTTCCATTTAGGCACAGGAGTTCAGCAGTTGTTAAGAATGAGTTAATAATAATTAACAAGTCATGAATTCATGTTGGTCAACTTGCACTTTTAATTTACTAAAAAATTAAGTGTTTTTAATACATTAATTCAGTGGTTCTCAAACTGGGGGTTGCAGAATAATTTCAAGGGGTTGCGAGAGTGAGATAAAAATTGTGTAATTTTCAGTGATTATAATAAATATTTTTCAGTATTACAAGTGAAAGCTAATATTTTCAGAATATTAAAAAGATATTACTGATAGATTCATAAAGTATTTAGGACACATTCAGGCAGAATGCATCTTTTGAACTTGTCATGTCAACAGGCTGTAAACAAAGCCTGTAAATAAAGCCTGCAACGCTTGCCCCGCCTTCGCGCTCTTCTTATTGGTCCACTGCTCTAAGAACTGAACATAAATGGATTGTCTAAAATCAGCTGTCAATCACTCTGTCAACGCCTCCTGTCTTCAGATGACAGGAGCTACAACCGCGTAAGATTTTGTCTTAGAAACACCTAAAGCTACAAATAATGACACATCTGATTACTAATCATGTGGTGAATGTTAATCCACCATCTACATTTTTTGAAGAGTGGATAAAAGACTTCCATTGGCTTCAAGTCCGCTATGAAAATAACTAAAGCATTCACCGTAAAGTCTGTGGAACGACATTTTCAGGTAACTGTTTGCCACATCTACACTTTTTAAGCACGAGAGGTTCTATTTAATCCTTCATTTAATCGCCATGTGCTGTCAGCTGTACAAGTGGCAGCTATATGTACAATTTAACACCACATTCACCATCGCAAAAGGGCTTGCACTAAGATTAAACTAATATTGCAGCTCATGAAAAGACCAGTATTTCTATTAAAATGACGAATGCAAATAATAAGGTATATGTCAAAAGCATCTGTGCAATATCAGACACCACCCGTGAGAACAGCACAATTGACGATAATGGATTCATTCAAGTCAAACAGTGCGTGCAGGGCCGGTGAGCGGTTCGTCCGTGATATCTTTTGGTCACTCAATTATGTTATAAAATATTTTTTCTTGTGATAATGGGATTTCATTGAGACCTATTTTCCTCACGCATGCATATATATATTTTTTTTTTTTGCTTGTTAGTTTTGATTAGTGTTGATTTCAAATGCAATAAATCTGTTTATAAAACTTGTAGCAACAGTGCCACTAAATTTTGGCTGGTGCGCCTAAATTGAAAAAGTTAGGAGCACCAGTACTACCAAGCAAAAATGTAAAAAAGGTTATTTTTATTGTTTGTATATGCTTTGGTAGTGGGGGGTCGCGAGTTCTTGACGATCTTACATTGGGGGTCGCTGGTTTAAAAGTTTGAGAACCACTGCATTAATTAACAAACATGTAATAACAAGTAATTAATTCACACATGAACTCATGTGACTGGTGTTGTAGTTAAAATTAGATCTTGATTAGGGCATACCTTAACTTATAATTCATAATAAAGCAATGTTTAGTTTACATGCTAGTATCATTATTCATGCACTGGATGAATACACCATCCTGCTGATTATGTTTTCAGATACTTTAACAGCCAGTGAACCATAGATACCTGAACCTGTAAATTACTTGTAAAAATGTTTATTCTTTCATTATAGACTTAAAGAACAGTTCAATATTACTGCATCTCTTGTGTACAGTAATTTGATTTAAATTGTTTGTCATTCAGTAGCTACCTCATGGCAGCAAGTATAACTACATGCAGTGTTACAAAACAACAAAACAATGGAACAGCCATGTTCAGTTTGAAAATTTACTTAGCATTTACTCACCCTCAAGTGGTTTCAAACCTTTATAAGTTTCTTTATTTGGTTGTACTCTAAAGGAGATGAAAAGTTGTAACCATTATCTTTCACAGTAGGTAAAAAATAAACAAATACTATGGAAGTCAATGGTTATGGGTTCCCAGCTTAAGTCAAATGATCTTTTTTTGTTTAACAGAAAAAGAAAACAAACAAGTAATGGCTGAGTTTATGATGACAGAATACTAAGTTTTGGCTGAACTATCATTTTAATGCCAGTGTGGCTTCAGTTACCAGTAATTTTGCAATACTGAACGGTTTGTGCAAAACAAAATGATTTGTTAATGTTTTATATTTTAAATTAAAAAACAAAAATGACAAATTAAATGGTTAATGTAGTTCACAGTCCCTCTGTTCTTTTGGCAAGTGTTCTATCTGTATTCTTTTTTTTTTACTTTGCTTTCATTGTTCTAAAAAAACAAAAACAATTTATCACCCTAAAATTTCCAAATACAATAAAAAATGTAACAAAAGTTAAACTGCTTTATACATTCTAATGAGGAGATACAAAATTTTGATTTTGATGTTCTTTTCAAATTATTTATTTTGTTTGTAACAGCTTCACCAATAACTTCTCAGGTGGCTGTTATTATTATTATTTTTTTTTGGTGTTTCACATAAAGAAGTTTAATATCTGTGTCTTATGCTAATTAAAAATTTTAACAAAAGCCATGAAAAAATTTAAGGTAATCTTTTAGGCCCTGTTTGCACGTTTGAATCAAGATGCATTTTTGTCAATCCGATCACAAGTGAACAAAAGAGACACCACTTAATTGTGTGCCTGTCAGGCCGTAGGGGGGACATTTCCCGGTGGCCTGATGTTCTATTTGGCCTGCCACTGTGATTGTGGCCTTTTCGTGATTTGTCTTTTCATAAACATCGGCCTTTTCCCCATACCCCCCCTCCCACCCACCCATTTGGTAAGAATTTTCTGATACATATTCATTATTGATATCCACTATCAATTTGCTATCTACCATGTACATTTGCAGAATTCTATTTCTATTTTTAAATTAAGGAAATACGTAACTTTAAAATGATTACAAAGATATTGTGTGAAAATTGGAGAAAAAAATATTTTATATTGTAGATGGGAGAATGTGTTTCTGTAACACTTTTGTAGAAAGTGTTGTGAAATGTTTAGCAAAAAATAAATCTTTTGGTTTATGTTGAAGTGTTTTTTTATTCTTTATTGTTAATGGAAAAGGTGATTTACACAAAAAGAAACTTTTAAAAAACATTGTTAAAAATGTATTTGATGTTTTGTATTTGCTGAAAATAAATTGACAAATTTTGGATAAAGCAAAATGCCTTAAATAGCTCTTGAAGAAGCACATTTGACACTGTTAAGGTACAAAGTGTCTTGTAACTTTAGTGGTACTGTAGATCAGTGGTTCTCAAACTTTTAAACCCGCGACCCCCATTGTAAGATCGTCAAGAACTCGCGACCCCCCACTACCAAAGCATATACAAACAATAAAAATTGTTTTTTTTAAGCTGTTCACAATATTTTAACTATATTTACTATAGATTACAGGGCTCGAAATTAACATTTTTGCTTGGTAACACTGGTGCTTCTAACTTTAAAAATGTAGACGCACCAGCCAAAATTTAGTGGCTCCCATCAATTATCGCACTGTTACTACAAGTTTTATAAACAGATTTATTGCATTTGAAAATCAACACTAATCAAAACTAACAAGCAAAAAAATAAATATGCATGCGTGAGGAAAATATGTCTTAATGAAATCCCGTTATCACAAGAAAAGACATTTTTATAACATAATTGAGTGACCAAAAGATACACGGACGGATATCCCAAAAGATATCCCACAGACTTTACAGTGAATGCTAGTTATTTTCATAGCAGACTTGAAGCCAATGGAGGTCTTTTATCCACTCTTCAATAAGTATAGCTGGTGGATTAACATTCAGCACATGATCAGTAATCAGATGTGCCAATATTTGTAGCTTTAGGTGTTTCTAAGACAAAATCTGTCAGTGTTGTTTTCATTCTCTCGTCTTCAGCGCTTTACATTTTCGCGGTTGTAGCTCCTGTCATCTGAAGACAGGAGGCGTTGACTGAGTGATTGACAGCTGATTTTAACCAATCATTCGTGTTCAGTTCTTAGAGCAGTGGGCCAATAAGAAGAGCGCGAAGGCGGGGCAAGCGTTGAAGGCTTTGTTTACTGCGGCAAGTTGACATGACAACAGTTTTAAACTGTTCCTGAGCGCTGCGTTCCAAGTACAAAGATGCATTCTGCCCGAATGTGTGTTAAATACTTTATGAATCAGTAATATCTTTTTAAAAATCTGAAAATATTAGCTTTCACTTGTAATACTGAAAAATATTTATTATAATCACTGAAAATTACACAATTTTTAAATAACTCTCGCGACCCCTTGAAATTATTCTGCGACCCCCGCAGGGGTCGCGACCCCCAGTTTGGGAACCACTGCTGTAGATGACAATTAAATTGTTCAATCACTGACACTTCTACCTCCAGCCAGTAGAGGGTGCTGTTAAAACAGGCCTGAGTTTACACATTGAAAAAGTCTTGGGTGAAGTGTTTAGTGCTACAAAAGGAAAGGACTTTGGAGTGCTCTCTGTAAAAAACGAACTCAAAGGCAGTCAAAAAGGTTTTTCCCACTTTTAGCTCCTGGCTGATGAAGGGCACAAGGTTTGTTTATATTTTAATCAGTGAAATCTGAAATACTGTTTATCTTGAAAGTTTATGGTTTGTTGATGGTCTTTTGGTTAGCATTTAACTGTTGTTAGCGCATGTATGGGGATTTTGAGTATCCGTGATATCCATATTATTTGTTAATTTTATACAAAAGGCATGTAATTAAATGTTATTACTATTTCCTTATAACTTGCACTACAAATATGACATTAACGGCCATTAGGGTATTGATTTTGGTATTGCAGTCTAATAGGACATTGTTGTAATTCATAAGGTCATAAATGCTTTATCTGCATTAAATATTGGCATTGTTAGTGTTAAAACAATTCAAATTATTTAGACTTACCACTATACAGTTAGGCAAGTTTATCATTTATGCTTGTACAGTGAATACAAGACTGTAAATGTGTATTTATCAGTTTATTGGCTTGTTATGAGCATTTGTTTAACACAATTTCAAGGATATGTGTAATGAGTATTGTTTGTTTCTTTGTTTCTTTTATTCAGCTCTTACGATAATTTATTTTGAAGATTAAACACTTTATAAACATCAGTCCCTGAGAGTAAAGTGCATCTGTTCAGCTGGGAATGCTACAGGTACCTTCATGGATCAGATGTTTACCCCTGATGAAGGCACAATATTGTATCTGCAGGTTTTAAAACCAAAGGGACATTTTGGTTTCCCATGATACAAATCATGTCCTTAAAGGTACAAACTGCAATGGTATAAATTTGTTTCTTTGTCTTAAGGTACAATTCTGTTCCATAAAAAGGTTTTGCCACAGTGACAAAGGGTGTACCTTCTTTGGTACAACATTGTTCCTTTTTTCTGAGAGTGTATTAGGCCTAGAGACTTCTTCTGTTTTGTGATTTTAACATGTAGGCTATGGTGTATATGTTGGTGTATGAAAAATTTATTTTAAAGATATTTTAGAACATTAAAAGTAATGTAATCAGGGTTGTTTGAGTAAAATTCTTATGCAAAGAATCTCACAAAAAGAATTATCACCCAACACATGCATTATTTATTTCAATCAAAACCTGCCTTAACACTTTCTTCTGTTTTACAATTTTGATATGTGTATTTGCTGTTGTCTTTATAAAATCTGTTTAAATTACATTTTAGAGCATCGAAAGTAGTTCAATTATTCATTCATTCATTTTCTTTTCGGCTTAGTCCCTTTATTAATCCGGGGTCTCCACAACGGAATGAACCACCAACTTATAAAGCACATGTTTTACGCACCGGATGCCCTTCCAGCCACAACCCATCTCTGGGAAACATCCATACATACTCACTCACACTCATACACAATGGACAATTTAGCCTTTCTAATTCACCTGTACCGCATGTGTTTGGACTTTGGGGGAAACCGGAACACCCGGAGGAAACCCACGCGGATGCAGAAAACCTGCAAACGCCACACAGAAACGCCAACTGACCCAGCCGAGGCTCGAACCAGCAACCTTCTTGCTGTGAGGCGACAGCACTACCTACAGTGCATTATGATTAAAGGTTTTAAGATTTATGTCATAGGTATACCAGTTTAAACAGAGATTATGATTTTGTATATTTGCCCTATAAAGTAACAAGAGAGATTCAAAGCTAAATGTTTACATAATCAGCAGGTAATGGATGGGATGTTTATTTCATTTAAAGAAATTAAACATTGTGTTTACACTTCAGTCTCCAGTGAAGCATTTAGCACATTTCTGGCATCTTCTGCTATATCATTCAGAGCTCTTCTAAGCATTGTTGAGACAGTCAGATAAGACAGTCCTCCTGCCACCACAGTGCCAAGAATGGGTACGAGGCTCAAAATATACTCAACTGTACTTTCAGCTCCAACTACAGATACCGCACCCACTAAGGATAACAGTGAAGCTGGGTTTATCCCACCTCTCAATGGCGACTTCATAAGACTTTTGAATTCCTCAATGGTTTTCCCAGATCTTTCACACAGCATCTGCAGGGATGGATCATCTAGACCAAAGGTACTGTAGTAAATTTCTATTTCTCTAGCAACAATAGCTAGATCTACAGCAACTGAAAGACCAGGAATGGGAACAGTAGCCACACAAGCAGACAGAAAAGCTACTTTCCCAATGTTTTGCTCTAGAGCTTCCTTCTTCTTCTCGTTAATCTTTTGTGTGATATTTGGCAAAGCCAGCAACAGCACACGCCTCTTGTGCTGTGGAAGCTCTTCCTCCATCTTCTCCTCCAGCAGATTTAAATCATACTTGCCGAGCTCAAAATTAGAGATTAAAAACACAACAGGATCTTTAATCCCAATCTTTCTCAGACCTAGACAGACATAGGATAGGGCATTATAAAACGTCAATTTAATATTAATATTACCTCTAATAATAAACAAACATGTATGATTTATCAGTAATAACATAACAGCATATCATTATTATTCTTCAATTAGCAATTTAATTAATGTATCAATTCTAAAGCAAAATTTTGTTCCTCAAATCAATGCCATGTGAAATAAATGACTAACCATTTACACAGTCCTCTCGAATGACATCAAGCGTCTTATTTAGGTCAAAGTTCTTCTTCCTCTTCTCAGCTGTAATGCTTGCGTCAATCTTGGAACGAACAAAGTAAAACTTCTTCCCCATCCTCATGATCTCTTTAGCCAGATGAGTGTGGCATTCTCTGAACCGATCTGAAGCAATGATGATGAAAAAATCATAGCGTTCAAACTCAACCTGCTGAAGATACTCATCGGCTTTAAAGTTTGGTGTTCCAATGCCAGGAAGATCCCACACTTTCACGTTTTTGTATTTTGGGTGAAGATAAGCTTTGGGCTCCATAGTGGTTTCCACAGGGCCAGTTTCAGCAGAGCCCTCGTCTTCATCTCCTAAGCCTCTGAATGCATTGACAAACGTGGACTTTCCAGAACCAGACTCTCCCGTCACACCAACGTTTAGCTCTACAAGATCTTGTTTTCTGAGATATTCTCTGATCCTGCTAACTGCGGTTGGGAGATCCTCAGTAGATATGGATTCTTTAATTTCCTCCAAGTCATTCTGAGTTATCATGTAGTAGTCTTCAAATGTATCCATCTAAAAATGTTCAACAGTGTTATGAATAGGAACTATAAAATATGTAAAAATCAACAGGTTAATAAGTAAACAATATTGATACATTGTAAAGACTGGACCGTAAAGCATACAAGACTTAAAGCGAGTTATTAGATCAAGACAAGATGTTTTCAGAATTTTTAAAATTCACTGAAAATAAAAAAATTGAAAGACAATCAATTAAGCTGTGCAAATGAGCAGATATTACCTGTAATAAATAGTAAGGAATTTTACATGAAAGAAATCCAAACATTTTTTGCTTTACATTAAAACTAGTGTATGAGGAAGTACTTGAAAGACCAGAACTTCTGCCTTTTGTTTAACAAGATGATTTTTAAAAACCTTTTGAATACTGTATGTAAAAGCTCTAAATAACAATAAAATACACTGTAATGGTATTAAGTACTGTGTCTTTCTTACCAGATTCTTCTGAGCAATCCACACAGCGAAAGCACACTGCACAGCATAAGGTCAGAAATCTAAATGAAACTTTCCGCTGTACTCAAAACAATAGCTGGGTGAGATATACCATTTGCTTTCACTTTCATTGCTATTCATCCCCATAGTAACACGATGCAAAGGGCATGTAAATATTTACCTGCAGTTTCTTTCATGTTATTGTATTTGTGCATTGACAGCAGTTGAATTGCAATGCTATTTTTAAATGCACTATTTAGCATTATTATATAGTTCTGTCTGTGCATGTAGAGTGCTCTGCATATATGAGTACACCCTTCACAAATATTTCATTTAAATGAATATTTTCTGTAGGATGCTTCACAATATTATATTTGTGCTTATACATTAGATTAGTCAGTACTAAAGCCAGATCTAGAGCTAATCTAACAAAATACTTCATGATAACTGGCCAAAAATTATTATATATTATATAAAAAAACTAAAATTAAGAGAATCAAATATATATAACATTTAGTTGTTTTTCTAGTGTTAAAAAAAAGATATTTCACATGAATTTAAATGAATTATCTATCTATGTAAAGAGGTACAGTGACTGAATATTGTTTTAGTAATCAGTTTATTAAATCTATGTATTTAATAAATCTGTTTTGGTCAAATGCACCAAAATATATTACCTATATTCACTGAGAAATTGGGTGTACTCATTTATTCTGATCACTAGTCAGTTATTTTACCATGGTTGAATGTCCACAAATCCACAGGAACTAAAAGACCAGGAACAAATATGCAGCTACGAAAGACAGAAAGCCTATTGTACTTTTATGAGGACTCAGAGGATTATCCATGTGCAGTTTAATTGAATAAAGAATCAGAGTCAGTGATAAGTCATAGACAAGTGGCTAGAAACCTAAACATTAGAGAGCAGATATGGTTTGGGCAGGCAGCAGAAATAAGGTCTCAAACAGGCAATATTAGGTCAGGGCAAGCGAAAAACAAGAAGAATCCCACAAATAGACAAACATGGTCAGAATGCTCAGAAGTGTTTACCATGGCAGAACAAGACTTTTTCCACATGGCGTTTCTGTGTGGAGTTTGCATGATCTCCCCGAATTCGCATGGGTTTCCTCCGGGTGCTCCGGTTTCCCCCACAGTCCAAAGACATGCGGTACAGGTAAATTGGGTAGGCTAAATTGTCCGTAGTGTATGAGTGTGAATGAGTGTGTATCGATGTTTCCCAGAGATGGGTTGCAGCTGGAAGGGCATCCGCTGCGTAAAACATATGCTGGATAAGTTGGCGGTTCATTCCACTGGGGCGACCCCAGATTAATAAAGGGACTAAGCCGAAAAGAAAATGAATTAATTAAATCCATTGATTCTATATTTAATAAAACTAACCAATGAATTTCTTTAATAAAAATGTATTAACAATATACTGTAGATTGTGACTCACAGGTCTTAGTGGTTTATTTATTTACAGTGCTCAGCATAAATAAGTACACCTCTCACAGATCTGTCTTTCAAATGAATATTTTCTACAGGATGCTTTACAATAATATATTTATACATATACACTAGATAAGCCCAAATTAGAACTAATCCAACAAAATAACAACAACAACAACAAAAACTGATCACAGTTCAAAATTGTATACACCCATATGTTAGTTATAAATAAGAAATAAAATGTTAATAAATAGGAAAAATGCAGAAGAAAGACAAAAACATATAAAATTTAGTAGATTGTGTTAATTATTATTTTTTTGTAATAACTTGTGGGAATTTAATTGTATTATCTTTTTGTTCCTAAAGATGTTCTTATTTTATTAGATATAACTGTTTAATAATATAATAACTGTTTAATATATAATAATATATAATAATAACAACAATAATTTGTAATAATAATAACTGTTTAATATATCTTGTTTAAATGCATCAATAATTATTGTCTATATTCAATGAGAAATGCATAAACATTTATTAAAAAAAATTACAAATTTATGCTGAATTAATAATTTTTTACAGAAGTTAAATTGTTTGTGTGTGTGTGTGTGTGTGTGTGTGTGTGCGTGTGTGCGTGTGTGTGTGTGTGTGTGCATGTGTGAACTACCCCGTTTAACAGCCAAGTTTGCACATCTGTATCATATCTTGCAATTTTAAAAAGAAGGTTCTTGTTTCAGACTTGTTCCATAGCAACTGTCTACACTAAAGTCTGAAAGTAATCTCAGAAGACAAATATTTTTAACCAGTTTTAACCAACTTTTGTAGCTCTGCACTCTTTTGAAAAGAGAGCTCATTTGAATTTAAAGCGTCAGTCACAAAAACTGCACAATTTGGAGCCTTTAAATTCCAAAAGGGGCAGTTTCAAAGAGTTCTAAAATTTGGGGCTGAAACTTCATAGGGACACCAGAGATTTATTTCACAACTTGTAAAAATGGGCATAATAAGTTCCCTTTAACACATCTTTGAAGAAGTATAATATGGAACAAAACTTCTAGTTCTCATTTTGTCTAGCTTCCACAGCATAAGAGACGTGCGCTGTTGTTGGTCTAACAGAAAGCCACAATGAAGTGTAATGGCAAAAACAAGGGAAGCTCTAGAGGATAACTGTCAAGGCTCGGACAGAACACAGAGAGGTTGTAGTTCAAATAAAGAGAGTTTATTTGGAATTATGATGAACAAAGGGATGAAGTCCAGTTGCTGGAGCTGATAACAACGGATGAGGAACCGGATCCCACAGCAAGGTGACTGAGCACAACAGGTAAGCAAAAGGTAAAATTATAAATAATAATACTGGACTAGACAAAATGTAGAAAAGGAGCAGCAGAGTGTCTGCAAACTGAAAGAACACAATAATCAGACAAGGTGTAACAAGACAGGGCAGGTATATATAGAGAGGGGAATTGGATCAAATAGAAATAGGTGAGTAATGCATGCGCGCCAATGCTGATTGTAAGGAGGAACAGCTGAAGTGAACAACAGAGAAGTTTAGATCAAACCTGACTCATGACAGTAACCCTCCCCCGAGGAGTGCCCCTTTGCGCTCCCAGAGAGAGAGAGACTGCAGAGAGAGCGAAAAGTCCTTCATCAGCGAGCGGTCCAATATGTCCTGGGCCGCCACCCAACTCCTCTCCTCCGGACCATATCCCTCCCAATCGACCAGATACTGAAAACCCCTGCCACGGGGACGTGAGGCAAGAATTTTTGACAGTGAAAATAGGAGCGTCGTTGACAAGAGCGGGATGGGAGGATGGGGATGGTCTGGAGGGTGTGCGAATAACACGTTTGATGCATGAAACGAGGAAAACGGGATGAACGCGCTGCATAGAGTGGGGTAAACGGAAGCGAACAGCTGCTGGATTGATTATTTTGGAGATGGAAAAGGGACCTATGAATCTTTGAGTTTATGAGAGGAAGGCTGCAAAGGGAGATTACAAGTAGAAAGCCAGACTTTCTGGCCGCAGACATAATGGGGAGCTTTGATACGATGCAGATTCAATTAAATTCAATTCACCTTTAGTGTATAGTGCTTTTACAATGTGGATTGTGTCAAAGCAGCTTCACATAAAAGGTCATAGTAAATTGGAACAGTGTAGTTCAGTTTTTAGTGTTTAAGTTCAGATCAGTTTAGCTCAGTTCAGTGTGGTTTAAAATCACTACTGAGAGTCCAAACATTGAAGAGCAAATCCAACGATGTGCAGCTCTACAGACCCCGAACCATGCAAGCCAGTGGCGACAGCGGAGAGGGAAAAAAACTTCACTAATTGACGAAAGTGAAGAAAAAAAAAACCTTGAGAGAAACCAGACTCAGTTGGGCACGACCATTTTAATTTCTCCACTGGCCAAACAGCTTGTGCAGAGCTGCAGTCTCAGCGGCGGAGGCTGGAAGCTGGCCTCAGCGAAGACTCGCCTGTCCCTGGAGCGTCACAGGAATCAGTCTCATGTTATCCACTCCTCCATGACCACCACAGTAGCTGCTCAGGATACGGCCCGGTCCAGGATATGGAAACCTTGGGATCATCTCGTCGTTGGTCATGGATCGAATCAGTGACTCTGCATAGTCTGAGGGCCTCGGGAAGAGTATCCTCAGGTGGAAATGGAGAATAAAGAGAATAATTAGCGTAGCTGCTGTTCATAGTGTATATAAACATGGTGCAGAAACCTGTGTGGAAGCCTGCTAAGTGGTGCACTGAGTGTATGCTTTACTAAACAGATAGGTCTTTAATCTAGTTTTGAATTGGGAGAGCGTGTCTGAGCCTCGGACGTTATCAGGAAGGCTATTCCAGAGTTTAGGAGCTATAAATGAGAAGGCTCGACCTCCTTTACTCGACTTTGCTATTCTAGGTACTACCAGAAGCCCTGAGTTTTGAGATCTTAAAGAGCGAGTTGGATTGTAGCAAGACAGAAGGTTGGTTAGATAAACAGGAGCTAGATTATTTAAAGCTTTATATGTAAGAAGCAATATTTTAAATTCAATACAAAACTTAACAGGCAGCCAGTGTAAGGAGGATAAAATTGGGGTGTTGTGATCAAATTTTCTAGACCTGGTAAGAACTCTGGCAGCTGCATTTTGTACTAATTGAAGTTTGTTAATAGAGGATGCTGGGCAGCCAGCAAACAGTGCATTACAGTAGTCCAGCCTAGAAGTCATAAAAGCATGGACTAGCTTTTCTGCATCTGAGATGGATAGCATACTTCGTAACTTAGCAATATTTCTCAGATGAAAGAAAGCAGTTTTTGTGACAGGATATATGATTTTTAAAAGTTAAATTGCTGTCTAATATGACAACCAGAACTTTTATAGTAGAGCTGACGCTAACTTTGTATCCCTGTAATTGTAGGTCGAGTTGTGAGATCTGCTGTGTACAGGATTTAGGCCCAATAAATAATAATTCTGTTTTGTCTGAGTTTAAAAGAAGATAATTGTTGGTCATCCAGTCTTAAACATCTTTAATACATTCAGTTAGCTTGGACAGTTTTAGTTATCTCGTCAGGTTTAGTTGAAATATATAATTGAGTATCATCTGCATAGCAGTGAAAGCTGATCCCATGTCTTCTAATAATGCTTCCCAGGGGTAGCATGTATATTGTAAACAGCAAAGGGCCTAAAACTGATCCTTGAAGCACCCCGTACTTTACTGGGCTGACTTGTGAAGGCTGTCCATTAATATTCACAAACTGGTAACGGTCAGCTAAGTATGACTTAAACCATTGTAGAGCCTGTCCCTGGACACCTGTAGACTTTAAGCGATTAATGAGGATACCGTGGTCAATGGTGTCAAATGCCGCACTAAGATAGAGTAAAACTAATAGCGAGATGCACCCCTGGTCAGCAGCAAAGAGTAAATCGTTGGTTATTTTCACTAATGCAGTTTCTGTACTGTGATGAGCTCTGAAACCTGACTGAAACACTTCAAAAACATTGTTCGTCTGCAGAAAGGAGCATAATTGAGCAGAAACAACTTTTTCTAGTATTTTAGACATAAATGGAAGATTTGAAATAGGCCTATAATTAGCTAAGTTGCTGGGGTCCAGTTGTGGTTTCTTAATAATAGGCTTAATAACAGCTAGCTTGTAAGGATTTGGAACATGGCCTAAAGATAAAGAAGAGTTGATAACGTTAAGAAGAGGTTCTCCTATAACAGGTAGCAATTCTTTCAGTAATTTAGTTGGAATTGAGTCCAACATACACGTAGCTGGCTTAGAGCTATTCATAATTTTATCTATTTTATCTTCCTGTTCTATGATTTTGAAGCACTGTAGGTTATTTTGATTCGGTGGGCTGTTAACTGGATCTGATGTATAAGGCGGTACAGAAAGTTTAATATCTCCTATTAATATCTCGTCTAAAGCCTTTTATTTTATCAAGGAAAAAATTCATGAAGTCATCACTACTAATTTGCGGTGGAACATTTTGTTCCAAAGATGACCGATTATTTGTTAATTTAGCGATGGTGTTAAATAAGAATCTAGGATTGTTATGATTATTTTCTATCAGTTTGCGGAGGTGCTCAGCCCTTGCAGATTTTAGAGCCCTCCTATAGCTGGACATACTGTCTTTGTACGCAATTCTAAAAACTTCTAAATTAGTTTTTTCCATTTACGTTCCAGGGCACGGGTTGCTGTTTTGAGAGCGTAGGAATGACTATTATACCATGGTGTAGTTTTATTCTCTCTAGCCTTTTTTAGTTTGATGGGTGCCACAGTATTTACAGTGCTAGTAAAGATGGCATCAATGCTGCTGGTTACTACATCGAGGTCATTTTCGTTTGCCGGTGCATTTCGAAATAAAGAAAGATCAGGTAAGTTATTTATAAATTCATCTTTGGTGGATGGAACAATAGTTCTAATAGGGTGATATATCAGAGCGGATCTGCTAATTTCAGGTAAACACAGCTTATATAGTAAGAGGTAGTGGTCTGTAATATCACTTTGTGGTATAATGTCTACATCAATGACCTCAATTCCATAAGACAGAATTAGATCTAGTGTATGCTTTAAGCGATGGGTTGGACCAATAACGTTTTGCTTTATCCCTAGTGAATGAAGTAGATCCATAAACGCGAGCCCTAATGTGTCGTTAGCGTCATCTATGTGGATGTTAAAGTCTCCTACAATTAGTATTTTATCAGTTTTAACTAGTAAGTCAGAGATAAAATCAGAAAACTCTTTTAGAAAATTGACATAGGGACCTGGGGGTCTATATATGGTGATTAGAGCGAGAGATAACATAGGTTTTTGCATAGTGTCCGGAAGCATAACATTAAGTGCTAATTCTTCAAAGGAGCTAAACATAAGTCCGTTTCTCTGATTAACATTAAGAATATCACTAAAGATTGATGCAACTCGACCACCACGACCAGTTTGACGAGCCTCATGTTTATTTCATGATTATTTCTGGAGCACACAGTACGTTTATTTCTTGATCAAATATTACAAGGAATAGACACAGTCTCTATGGGGTTAGCCAGGTATGCATTACTGTTATTTGTGTGGGACGAATAGGAGTCTTTATGGCTAAATTGTGAATTTCGTGAATTTTTACTTACTAGTCAGATAGAGCGAAGTATTCTGGAGATTTTGTCCGACAGAAGTTCACATTGCGAGATCTGCACTGCGACGTGTTCATTCGCGAGTCTTAAGTAATGATTTACGCGCTCTCTGCCAAGTGTGTGGGCAATGTCTAATGAAAGCTTGTACAGAGGGTACTGAAGCTTCGGGTTCCTGCGAAGGGAATAGGGGAGGTTGATAACCCAAGCAACAGTAAAAGAGGGAGAGACCAGTGGCTGATGTGTGCAGTGAGTTATAAGCATATTTAGCCCAACCCAACTGCTGGCACCAGGAGGCTGGATTGTGGGCGACTAATGTGCTAAGAAGACGGGCAAGGATCTGGTTAACGCGTTCAGCCTGCCCGTTAGTTTGAGGATGAAAGCTGGATGATAAGCTAACCATGGCCCCAATCTGCCGGCAGAATTCCTTCCAGAATTGAGATCCGAACTGGGGTCCGCGGTCGGAAACAACGTTAGAGGTTAAGCCATGGATCTTAAATACGTGATCGAATATGATTAGAGCTGTCTCTTTAGCAGAAGGTAGTTTGGGTAGAGGGATGAAGTGCACAGCTTTAGAGAAGCGATCAACCACAGTGAGAATAACGGTATTATCGGCTGAGGGAGGTAACCCCGTGATGAAATCTAACGCGATATTAGACCACGGTCGTGAAGGAACGGGGAGAGGTCGCAAAAGCCCGGCAGGAGGGGAATTGTTAGATTTAGTTTGAACGCATACTGGACAGGACAAGAAAAATTGATGAATGTCGTGAGCCATGGATGGCCACCAAAAACATTGCGAAGCGGCCACGAGAGTGCCTCTTATGCCAGGATGGGCAACGAGTTTGGACGAATGAATTCAACGCAGGACCTCTGGACGTACGGATTTGGGAACGAACAATTTCCCTTCTGGGCAGCTGTGGGGAATGACCGCGCAAGTAAGAGCCTTTTTTACCTGCCGCTCTATGTTCCAAATAACCGCGCCTATCACTCTCCCCTCCGGAAGAATGGTTTTGGTAGGTTGCTTGTTTTCGCTGGTAATAAATTGATGAGACAGTGCGTCCGGTTTAATGTTTAAAGAAAAGAGCCCATTGCGCTTGTCTGGCATTGAGTCGTTTGGCCGAACGTATGTAGGTTAAATATCAGTGGTCGGGAGGCAACTTGACTAAAATTTTGGATGAACCATTGATAGAAGTTGGCGAAACCAAGGAATCTCTGTAACACCGCTTGTGAGTCGGTCACGGGCCAATCAATAACCACGCGGACCTTCGCGGGATCCATAATAATCCCTTCCGCCGAGATTACGGACCCTAAGAAGGTGACTGATTTAGCGTGAAATTCACATTTCTCTGCCTTTACGAAAAGGCGATTCCCCAGCAAACACTGTATGACGCGCCGGACGTGCTGGACGTGAACGGAGAGGTTAGGAGAGAAGACTAGGATTTCGTCTAGGTAAACGAATACAAAGACATTGAGCATGTCCCGAAGAACATCGATAACCAGGCTGAAAGAAAAGGAGCAGCAGAGTGTCCGCAAACTGAAAGAACACAATAATCCGACAAGGTGTAACAAAACAGGCAGGTATATATATAGAGAGGTAAATTGGATCAAATAGAAACAGGTGAGTAATGCACCAATGCTGATTGTAAGGAGGAACAGCTGAAGTGAACAACAGAGAGGATTAGATCAAACCTGACTCATGACAATAACATTGTAAAAGTTGCCATATTTGGATTTACTTTCAGTACATGAACAAAAACAATCGATAGGATATAAACTCTACGAACAAATCGTTTTGCTTTGCTTTTGATCTTGGACTGTCCTCCTACACTGTATATCTGTCTTATGTCTTCTATATATATATATATATATATATATATATTAAACCCCCTTTACGACGCAGTGGCGCAGTAGGTAGTGCTGTTGCCTCACAGCAAGAAGGTCGCTGGTTCAAGCCTCGGCTGGGTCAGTTAGCGTTTTTGTGTGGAGTTTGCATGTTCTCCCTGCGTTCGCGTGGGTTTCCTCCGGGTGCTCTGGTTTCCCCCACAGTCCAATGCGTTACAGGTGAATTAGGAAGGCTAAATTGTCCGTAGTGTATGAGTGTGAGTGAGTGTGTATGGATGTTTCCCAGAGATGGGTTGCAGCTGGAAGGGCATGCGCTGCGTAAAACATGTGCTAGATAAGTTGGTGGTTCATTCAGTGTGGCGACCCCGGATTAATAAAGGGACTAAGCCGAAAATGAATGAATGAATAAACCCCCTTTAAATTTTTATTCTTTTCTAAATATTTCCCAAATGATGTTTAACAGAACAAGCAATTTTTCACAGTATGTCTGATAATATTTTGTCTTCTGGAGAGAGTCTTATTTGCTGTATTTCGGCTAGAATAAAAGCAGTTTTTAATTTTTAAAAAAACATTTAAAATTCAAAATTATTAGCCCATTTAAGCTAGATTTTTTCCCGACAGTCTACAGAAGAAACCATCATTATACAATACCTTGCCTATTTACCCTAACCTGCCTAATTAACCTAGTTAAGCCTTTAAATGTCACTTTAAGCTGTATAGGAGTGTCTTGAAAAATATCTAGTAAAATATTTTTTACTGTCATCATGGCAAAAATAAAATAAATCAAAGAGTTATTAAAACTATTATGTTTAGAAATGTGTTGAAAAAATCTCTGCATTAAACAGAAATTGGGGAAAAAAATAAACAGGAGGCTAATAATTTAGTGGGTTAATAATTCTGAGTTCAACTATATATATATATATATATATATATATATATATATATATATATATATATATATATATATATATATATATATATATATATATATACATATATATATATATATATATATATATATATGAAGAGTTCAGATGCAAAAGCGGTTAAACGCCACTTCCACCGAAACATGATAATGACATTGAGCGAATGCTTTAGGCACGTACTACACCATCAACAAATAGATTTGCTTCCAATAATACAAATCCCAGCATCAGCACATTCAGAAATAACAGTTTGTTGGCGGCTAAAAAAGCCCCTAAACGCCACTTGCCTTTGACAGCAAAAGCCGATATATCCCGAGAACCAATCAAAAGTCGCGAATCGAATAATATGTTTTCAATTTTATGAGAAGACTATTTTATTCCACTTTCGATTTCGATTTTAAAAGACGGAGTTTGATGAACTGGATGAGTCTGTCCGATTGTCACTGAATGGCAAATTAAAACATCCCTTACCTCAAAACTTTGTGAATTATAAGAAAAAGAGAACACACTGTACAGTCGGAAGTGTAACATGCAATCATAACCTGTTTTTGTGCAGCAACGCTACTTAGAATGAGTACAACTTACTATACATTAAACGGCAACTGCATTAGAAGCCGTTTTTTATCCCACATGGATAATCAAGAGACCAAGACCCTAAGTATGGTGAGAATGAACGAATGACAGCTTTTATAATTGTCTGAGAGACATCCCCTTTTTGCCCAGTAGGCCTACCTTGTGTTTTATTTGCTAATTTAAGCTTTATTTTAAAAGATAAATATTATGTATAAAACTATACATTATTTTTATTACTTCATAATATCTATACGTCTGATAAGCTTTTTATATTAATGGACAATGCACAGATAATGTTTCATAATGTTTTACACTACATTATTTAAATCTAACAAGCTAGTTTCCAATGGTTGCAATGTTTTGCTCTACTTACATTAAATCTAAATCCCAAATATCAGAAAAGACAACAGATTGTTAATTTTTTATTAATGTAAGTTTTAATGTTAATGATTAATAATGATTAATTTCCCTGGTTTATCACAGTGGAATGAACCACCACTTACTTGACAGATTCATGCATTTTTAATTTTAGGTAGTTTGTGTAATGTGTTTTATGGTTAGTAAAATAATTTGTAATTGCATCTTTAGTTATTTTCAACTAATTATACTGTCTTGTCCCAACAGGTGGATTTAGAGGTTTTTGCTAAAAAAAGCAGATTTAGCTGGCTTTGACGCAAATAAAAATCTACCTTGTTAAAAACCAAAGAACTGTCTAAAGTGACATTTATGAAATGTTATTTTATTTACTAGATAATAACCCTATCATTACATATAAAATGAAACTTCTGAACCTAATTATAGGAGCCTGATAGAAAATGCTCATTTACAAGAAAAGAGGTCTAATCGATTTAAAGGGTTTTGCATCCGAACTCTTCATACACACACACACACACACACACACACACACACACACACACACACGCACACGCACACGCACACACACACACACACACACACACACACACACACACACACACACTATATAAGCCTATTCCCTCCATTGAATAAACAATAAAAAAAGGTTATTTTTATTTTGACTTTTTAAGTCAAAATTCAGAGATGAAAAGTTAGAGTTCTGAGTTATAAAGTTGCAATTCTGAGTTATAAAGTCAGAATTCGGAGAAAAAAGAATTCCGATTTAATATCTCACAATTCTAAGAAATTTTCACAACTGCGTGATATAAAGTCAGAATTACGAGTTATAAAGGAGTTGCCTGTTATGGCAACTGATCTTAAATGAAGTGTTAAAGATGCATGCACGGATGAATAGCATTAGCCCATATAATAAAGAAATAATATGGAAATCTTAATTTTAGGTTTTTGGTGAAATCACAACATAAAGCCTATAATAGGCTGTTAATTGTTTATCTTTCAAAAAGGAAATATATAGGCCAGTTGAACTAGGCTGTCTATTTATTCGTATGAATTTGTTCTTTTTTTTTAAATTTTGCTATTTGCACCATTTAGTTTAAATAGGAATTCTAAAGTGTTAAACAGAGTGCCTGAATCTATTAGAACTTACATGTTGATGATGTGAATACTATGGAAGCCCGCCTCTGCCACTGAATAAAAATAAAAAAGGTTACTGTGACATTTTAAGTAAGAATTCTGACTTCATAACTTGAGATTTATTTTGCTAATTCCATTTCTTTTAATTTTGGGCGGCACGATGGCTTAATGGTTAGCACTGTTGCCTTGTAAGCACAAAGGTTGATGGTTCGAGTCCCGGCTGTATGGAGCCAGTTGGCATTTCTGTGTGGCGTTTGCATGTTCTCCCCGTGTTCATATGGGTTTCCTCCGGGTGCTCTGGTTTCCCCCACAGTCCAAAGACATGCACTATAGGTGAATTGGATAAGCTAAATTGCCCATTGTGTATGAGACAATCAATTACGCTGTGCAAATGAGCAGATGTTGCCTGTAATAAATGGTAATGGATTTCATATGAAAGAAACCTATGTATTTTTACATTAAAAGTTTTGTTTGAGGGAGTATTAAACAAACCAGAACTTTTGCCTTTCATTTAACAAGATTTTTTTTAGAACCCCATGAATGGGTAAAAGCTCAAAGTAACAATAAAATACACTGTAATGGTATTAAGTACTGTATCTTTCTTACCAGATTCTTCTGAGCAATCCACACAGCGGAAACACACTGCACAGCATAAGATCAGAAATGTAATTGAAACTTTCCACTGTACTCAATAGCTGGGTGAGATAGACAATTTGCTTTCACTTTCATTGCTATTCATCCCTATAGTAACAAGATGCAAAGGGCATGTAAATATTTACATGCAGTTTCTTTCTTGTTATTGTATTTGTGCATTGACAGCAGTTGAATTGTAATGCTATTTTTAAAGGCACTGTTTTGTAGTTATTTTACCATGGTTGAATGTCCACAAATCCACAGGACCTGAAAAACCAAGAACAAAAATGTAGCCACAGAAGACAAACAAAAACTTGAGCAGTTTTATTGAACACAAAATCAGAGACAGTGATAAGTCATAGACAACTGGCTAGAGTCATAAACATTACAGAGGATATGGTTGGGGCAGGCAGCAAAGATAAGGTCTCAAACAGGCGATAGGTCAAGGCAGGCAAGCAGAATCCCACAAACAGACAAACACTAGGTCAGAATGCTCAGAAGTGTTTACCTTGGCAGAACAAGACTTCACAAAGGTTTTGTGTGTGTACGTGTGTGTGGTCATGTGGGAGTCAGTAGGTACAATATGTAGGCTGATGGGTTGTGTAGTTCCATGTGTTGCCCATTAAAATTTGGGTGATGTCTCACTATGTGAAGTTTAGTTATAAACTAATTTCGAGAGGATCACGTGCCTATGATTGCTAGCGGCTGTATCCGCATTATCCAATTCTCAATGCACCAATCAGACGACTCCTAAGCTACTACAAATACCCTGGGTTACGTACCACCGCTATCTTCATTTTGAAGACAGCTCTGCTCCGAATCAACTGCTACTGCAACTGCTACAACAACAACAACAACAACAACAACAACAACAACAACAACAACAACAACTACTACTACTACTACTACTACTACTGCCACCACTTCAAAACAACTGCATCTCCAACTATACTCCAACAACAACAACATCAAAACCTTCCACTTCAAGTGCCTCACACAACGCATCCGCTGTGTCTTCAAACCAATTCTCCAGCAAGATCACAGTCAACTCGATCACCGTCCACGAACTCTGCTCAAACTCTCAAGACGCCGGCGTTTTAAGCCATTGCAATAAATAACTCACCGCTCTCCTAGCGGTGCACCTGCAGTAACGTATATCGCATGCTTTAAAGGGAAGCCTCACAAAAAATAACTACTTCCCAACAAAGACTAAACATCTATAAAGCTTTTGAAAGACAAGATTCGCGTGACTAGAGAATTTCAACCAATAACTCACCTTTCACGCCTCCTGCCCGTCCACAGATCCATAACATTCCAAAGTAATTCGACTGCAAAGATCCAGGCAATCTAGTCCCTAAGCTTGGTCCGCGGCATGTTCGTGCGTAGAGAAACATGACAGAATGCGCTGTTATCATCCAATCTAGTCACAGAGCGCAGCTGCGTCTCCTACACATCAACACTAGTATTTCTGGTCAACAAAATGGCCGCCGATCTTTTGATTGACACCCTATTGAGCCAATAGCTGCAAGAAGATTTGTCACCATCCAATGAGCTCCCAACTCGAGATGGTCCCGCCCTCTCTCTTGACAATTTATGAATGAACTCGGTTACAAAGACCTTGTGAATGATAGGCTGGTGATTTAATAGCATTGACATTCCAAACGTAATGTTAATGGATTAAAGTAAAGCCTATAACAACATTCCATTCACACAGTGTCTTCTAAGTGGTGACTTTATAGTTCAGAGTTTAATGTTGACAGTTGATTTATATTTATTATAAATAAATAAATAATAAATAAATAAATAAATAATAATAATAATAATAAAAAATAAATCAATTAATTAAAATAAAATAAAATAAATAAATAAATAAATTTTTACCCAACCAGTTAAATCCAACACATCTAGCACAGAAGTTAAATCGTAATGTGACTCTCATGTCCATACACAAAGTGACATGCAAGTTCATAATAACAATTCAGTTGAATCTAAACGGCAAAGGAACAACTCCATGCTTGATAAATAGGAGGAGGACATTTCTGACAATAGATCTTCAAGAGGTATCTGTCTTCAAGAAGTACTTCCAGGACCACCAGACAAGCCACACACTATATTCTCAGCTCTCCATCCATCTGCCATCCCATGGGGGGACGAATGACCACCCCTACCATCCTTGCACTTCATGTCAACGAGGCTATCATACCATGCATTAACAAAGGCGCTTGAATTCACAGTTACCCATGCCCTTAATAAGATGCCTCGCATGGATATCAGCTAAAACAAATTATTATGTCTGGCGTACATGTACCATGTTGTAAGATTTCATTTCTGATTCTCTTTGGTTTCTCGTTTCAGAGATCATGACTGCCGGCCCCAGAAGCTGACCCTCATCCAACCTATTACAATCCACATCCATTCCAAATACATTCACATTCCACGTAAAGGATACATTTCCACTAACCCAGCCCACACCACGATGCCATATTCACTCTAGCCCCTTTTAGTTTTAAGATGTTCTGAACTAACATCAAATGTCAATCCCAAAATCCACCTCACCACATCCGATCTAACTTTGCTGGATGAAGAAACTCCATCTTTCTTTTATTAAGCAAAGCAAATAGCTCAATTTTATAAAGGACGTTCTGGATACATCCTCGATATCCCCTCCCCCACACACACATTCCAAACCCTCCAAGCATTCTTACACAACAGTAGAGCAATACCCCCTCACTCCTTCACTGCCCTTCCCACTTTTTACTTCCTTTAACTTTCCCTCCAAACTTGAGCTATTCCATACTCCTATTCACTCCCATTCACCACAGCTCCCACCCATTTAGGGAGCACCCAGAGTTTCAATTGCTGCAGCAGAGACGCTCTAAACAAGCTCATATACACCTTAATTTCCAATACCACTATCGTGACACTCCCACGTACTCATACAGCAGCAATGCTTCTACGGGTGCGCACATTACCTCCATATTGACCCACTGCACCTCTGCAGCAGCATAGACGCTCCGCCGAGCCACACTTACCCATAGCACCAATGCAACTGCAGTGAAGCTCTAGCTAAGCCCTTATTTACCTTCATCTCTACATATCACTACGCACAGTATTTACATTCCAGTGGGAACACTCATAACTCCAATACATTTGCAACAGCAGAGAAGCTCCGCTGAGCTTCCTTTACCCTCCTCACCACTGCCGCAGTGACGCTCTGCCTGAGCTCACATACACTTGCATCTAACATACCACTACTGACACACTCCCCAGCACTGCCACAGCAGTTAAATTGCCTCCAAGGAAGAGTACTTGCCTTCCAATACTGACTTCCACTGCACCTCTGCAACAGCAGAGAAGCTCCGCTGAGCTTCTTTTCCCCTCTGCACCACTGCCGCAGCAGTGACGCTCTGCCTGAGCTCACACCTCAAGGAAACCAGGCTGGCCCTAACCAGCTAACACAATACTCCAGAACGAGGACTCGAGCATGATCCTCTGTATGTGTGTGTATGTTTGTATATGGATGTATGTGTATGTGCGTTTAGGTGTATATATGTGTATGTATGCGTGTGTGTATATTTATGTATGTACGCGTATATATATGTACGTGTCTGTATACATGTATAAGTTTGCGTATGCGTATGTATGTGTTTTTATTCATGCGCGTGCTTGTGTATGCGCATATGTGTGTCATGTATGCACGGTATGCACGCGTGTGCATGTGCATTTGTGTGTGTCGTGTATGCACGTGTGTATATGATGTGCATGTGCATATGTACGTGTATGTACATACCTACCTTTCTGTTTCCTAGCTTTGCTATGCTTTGCCATCCCACCCAACAGCTCTAACCCCCGCAGGGGTCGCTCTGAGCTTCGACTCCCACAGGAGTCATCTCCGCCCCCCAGCCATTAGGAATGGTATGCTCACACATACGAGCAGGTATATGTCTGTGCATTGGTGTGCATGTGTGCAAATGTGTGTGCGTGCACATGCATGTGCACACATGCAGGTATATCCCTCCTCCTTTTCTTCCTTCCGGCGTCGAGATCCCCCCCCCCCCTCTTTTATCCATCTCTTTTCAGCGAATTACTCCGCTACTCTTTCTCTTCCCATAGGCCCTCAATCCTCAGCTCGAACTCCCGCAGGAGTGACTAAAACGAGCTTCGACTCATGCAGGAGTCTCGCCCCGGCCACCTCCTACAGTAGTCTCCACCGTCCCCTCCCTTCCCTAGACTACAGCAGGAGAAATGCCCACATCAGCTCTGATCCCCGCAGGGGTCGCCCTGAGCTTCGACTCCCGCAGGAGTCATTCACTGCCCCTCCCCGGCCCTTACTTATCGATTTATATATATATATATATATATATATATATATATATATATATATATATATATATATAACATATATGTGTATATATATTTTACATTTATACTCTCCTTCTTTCCGGCGTCGAGATCCTCCGCCTGGCAATTATTTGCCCTTTCTCTACTTCCTTACAGCGTTGAGTGCTTTCGCTACCTTTCTCCCGCTTCTTTTATCTCCTCCCTTATCTCCTTATCTGTCAATTCCCCCAATAATTTCCTCCTTTCTGCGGCAAATTTTCTCCGCTAACTGTTTTCTTTCAGCATTGATTCCGCTACTTTTTACTTTCGCTTAGGCCCTCAATCCCCAGCTCTAACTCCCGCAGGAGTGACTAAAACGAGCTTCAACTCCCGCAGGAGTTCATGCCCCCCCCTGGCCCACCACACACCATCTCATGCAGGAGTCTTCACCGCCCAATACCTTCCCCACTCCCGCAGGAGCCTGCCCACCCCAGCTCTCACTCCCGCAGGAGTGTATCCAAGCTTGACTCCCTCAGGAGTCAATCCAGCCCTTCCCACGCCTCCGCTTGGACTCCCGCCGGAGTCTACTTTCCTCTGCTCCCGCAGGAGCCTCTCTTCCTAAAATATCAATATATCCAGCAGCCGGATATGGCATTGTTACATCTGCATTTTGGGGGGTTCTTAAATACGCGGCTGCTGTCCCGAGCTATATATGGCATTTTGGGGAGTTCTCGAGATCTACCTGAGCTCAAACTCCCCTCTCGCCTTGCAACGGGAGGGAGCCCCGGGCTCGAGGATCTTATGAGCTCAGAGCTCTCTCCCGGGACAGCATGCCAAACAAGCTTATAATTAATCATCAGCTAAGTGTGAACTCTTAAAGTGAAGTTTAGTTAGAAACTAATTTAGAGAGGATCATGTGCTTATGATTGCTAGCGGCTGGATCCGCATTATCCAATTCTCAATGCACCAATCAGACGACTCCTAAGCTACTACAAATACCCTGGGTTACGTACCAGCGCTATCTTCGTTTTGAAGAATCCCCCCATCCACCCCTACTCCTCCTTCTTCCTAGATGGGTGACACGGTGGCCCAGTGCTTAGCACTGTTGCCTCACAACAAGAATGTCTCTGGTTCTAGGCTTTACCAAACCAGCAGACATTTCTGTGCGGAGTTTGCATTTTCTCCCCGAGCTCACATGGGTTTCCCCCGGGTTCCCCGGTTTCCTCCCACCGTCCAAAAAACATGCAACATAAGTTAATTGACTAATTCAAACCGGCACTATAGACATGCTACTAGTAAATGGTTATCTCTCAAGAGCAATCACTGGCTGTTCATTGGTTATTACAGCAACAAAGAGAGTAAAGCGGGAGCCTTATTTTTTACAATGGTTTTTTTCCACACACTTATTTCCCTGTTACAGCCAAAACATAATTTTTTACAGAAGAAAGTCAAACAGTTTTTGTGTGTGTGTGTGTGTGTGTGTGTGTGTGTGTGTGTGTGTGTGTGTGTGTGAACTACACCATTTAACAGCTAGGTTTGCACATCTGTATTATATCTTGCATTTTTAAAGAGAAGGTTTTAGTTTCAGAGCTGTCCACACCCAAGTCTGAAAATAATTTCATAAGACAAATATTTGTAACCAGTTATTAGAGACATACACTTGAAAAATATTTGACATTTCCATGCAAATTTATACATGCAAATCTTTATTATGGATGCCAACAAACAAGTAAAAAATGGAACATAAAAGTGATTTCTGACCATTTTAAACAGACATACATTTCATCATTTACAGTAAAACAATCAAATGTAAAACAAACTATAAGAGATGATTTTCATTGCAAACTATTACATGCATATCTTTATTTTGGAAGGCAACAAACAAATCAATGAAAGAGGCAACAGAAAATACAGTGATCAAAAAGAATTTTCACCATTTTAAAAAACAAACAAGTAAAACAGTGACTACTCTTACCAAATGTCACAATTGCCAGGCAAACCAAATAATATTTAATATACATTTATTTTTCATTTTCTAAGATTATACAAGATTATGTAACAAAACGTGATTTTATTTTGTTTGATTATTAAACACAACAACTTTTTGAAACAAATAACAGGAGTAGATTGTGCCATACCAAACTTAAAGGCTGTTTTATTCTTCAAAAGTTGCTAAAAAGGGGCTATTACTTCTCTAAACATTTAATATATGTTAAACTATATTTTAAATTTGTCATATGGAATGTTTACACTTAAGCCTGTACTGAAGCCATAAGCACATTTTTGGCATCTTCTGCTATTTCATTCAGAGCTGAATTCAGCAAAGAAGAGACCGCTATATAGGATTTTCCTCCTGCCATCACAGAGCCAATAATGGGTATAAAGCTCAGAGTATACTCAACTGCACTTAAAGATACGGTGAGGAATGACTTATTAAGCAAAATCTTTATTGTTTCTTTATCAATCCCATGGCGGAATGGTGACTTCATCAGATTCTTTAATTCCTCCACAGGTTTTCCAGATCTTTCACTGAGTTTCTCCAGGGATGGATCATCCAGATCAAATGCACTGTAGTATTTTTTTAGCTGTGCTGCTATAATGGCAAGATCCACAGCAGCTGAAAGACCAGGAATGGGAAAAGCAGCCACACATGCAGACAGAAAGGCAACTTTTGCAATGTTTTCTTCTAGTGCCTTCTTCTTCTTATTATTAATCTCTTGTGTGATATTTGGCAAAGTCAGCATCAACACATGTCTCTTATGCTGTGGAAGCTCTTTCTCCATCCTCTTCTCCAGCAGATCAAAGTCATACTCGCCGAGCGCAAACCTAGAGATCAGGAACACGACAGGATCCTCAATATCGATCTTTTTCAAACCTAGACACAAAAAATAATGACAAAAAATAATAAATAAATAAATAAATAAATATATATCTCTCTCTCTCTCTCTCTCTCTCTCTCTCTATATATATATATATATATATATATATATATATATATATATATATATATATATATATATATATATATATATATGTGTGTATATATATATATATATGTGTGTGTGTGTGTAAATTATATCCCAGTTGCAGTTCCCCTTAACTGATTTCTGATTGTTTTGCATGTCACACTTTAAAAGTGCAGTATGTAATTTTGGCACCCAGTGGTTGAACTAGGTATTGCACTCCTGGTTCAAAACCAACACAATGTCATGGCACTTTTTCATTTAGTCGCTAGATTGTATGAATTCATACAAATCGCATTTATACGATTTAGTACAATTTGCTAATCCCTTAACTTTTTTTCACTAATTTGTACGAATTAGACACTAAACTGACAAAACATAGATAATTACGTTTCCTCATAAAATCAGGCCGTTCCAAACACATTTTCACTCGGCCCCTCTTCTGATGAGTCCACGCAAGCGCAAGCTGCCAGATTGATGACACCAGCTGGAGCTGACTGTTGAACTTAAAGGCTGATTTAAACCATTCTAAATAAAAGCTAAGGCATGCAATAGAAGGAATATTTCCTTATTAAAAAGAGTTTTTGCCCTAACCAACACCTGAAATTTCTATTTTAGAAACAGCTTCTATTTTTTGTAGCTGAAGAACAGAAAATTATAACAATGATCATCTCAGGTACAACTCAGGTGCTTTATTCAGTGTTAAATGCTAATAATATAAGTTTGAATGACATTTTTCATGACATTTATTGCCAAACTACTGAAAGCAGCAGCAGATAGATCACCTCAGATCTTTGAAATTGAACTTTAGGGGCTCTATTTTAATGATCTAGATGCAAAGTCTAAAGCACAGAGAGCAAAAACATTAAGGGCATGTACAAATCCACTTATGCTATTTTAAGGACTGAAAAATACGACCTGCGCTGCAGCACATTGTCTAACAGGGTTGAACTTTTTCTCTTAATGAGTTATGGGTGTGTTTTGAGAATAAACCAATCAGAGTGTCATCTCCCATTCCCTTTAAGAGTTTACTATTTACATGGCGGACTCTGTAAGTGGAAAAACTGAACGCTTCACTAGTGAGAAAACAGTTAAACAGACCATCTGCAGCTCAAGGATAAAGAATGAGCCTCCTTCAATCGGCTTTTACTTTTACTTGTTGTACACTCCACTGAAGACATCCATTAGCCTACATAATTTTGTTTGTTAAGTGCAAAGATTTGTTTCAAAACTATTTCTAAATTCACTTCTAATTTCTAACAAATGAATACATGAACAATAATAACAAAGTGTTGTCAAAAACTGAGTTATATCCAAATACACATGCTATTCCCCATATGGTCCAAAACAGGTGGACAAATCTAAACTTGTTTTTAATGAAACAAATATAAATATGCATATTGTAAATACTAATACTACTAATAATAGCATTATGCAAAAGCAAATTGTCATAAATAAACTAAAAAAAAAAAACACCGAGATGAAGGCATGGAGGCAGTGGTTTTTATATTTATGGAGAAAGTTATAATTTTGTAATATTTTATTCCTTTAATTCTTTTTCATTTGTAAAGATTTTTGTGTATTGCTGTACATTCTGTGTGTATTAAGCAATGTGTAAGCGAGGCACACAACTAACGTGCTCTGTGCTGGACTTTAGACCTGCTTTCAGGTGCATCATGTAAACTGGTTTAGGGTTATTTTATGTGTTATATTAGTTAAATACATACTTTGTTTTGTTATAAACAATGTATGTTTATGTTTGAGTTAGCTTCTGTGATTTAAGCGCAATATTTCCTTGGTTTATAAAACACTGACCATCACCATCAACAAGGGTGGTGTGTAAGGAGAAGCACTTTAGCATCGAGAGCAACATCGTGTAAGTACATTTAGACCTGTTTTCAGTTGCTGTGTTTGGTTAGAGAACACTTAGACTTGTTTTCAGCTGGTTGTGTATGGTTGTTGGACATTTAAAATTGTTTTCAGCTATCTGTGTTTAGTACTAGAAAGTTTTAGCCACTGTTTCCTTTGTTACTGTGAGAGCTTGCGTGCCGAGCCGGATGTTTTTTTGCGCCCTGCCGCTGCAGTTTCGGGTGTTTTTTAACTTTGGAGGCGTGTCCAAACCCCAGGTAAAGACTATATATTTGAACACAGTAGGTTTAGCTAGCAGGAGAAGCACTTTAGCATCGAGAGCAACACCGTGTAAGTACGTTTAGACCTGTTTTCAGTTGCTGTGTTTGGTTAGAGAACACTTAGACTTGTTTCAGCTGGTTGTGTATTGGTTGTTGGACATTTAAAATTGTTTTCAGCTATCTGTGTTTAGTACTAGAAAGTTTTAGCCACTGTTTCCTTTGTTACTGTAAGAGCTTGCGTGCCGAGCCGGACGTTTTTTCGCGCCCCGCCACTGCAGTTTCGGGTGTTTTTACTCTAAGACTAAGACCGAAGAGAGTAAAGACCATTGACTCTACCTGTGCGACTCCACCGAGCAAAGACTTGAGTACTTTTACTTTATTATTTTACTTTATCTCTGCACTCATTATTGTTTTCCTTGCACTTTTATTATGTGTTTACTAATTCCTGTTGTTACTAACACTCGCAGAGCACGGGAGGTACGCTGCAGGCGCAACTCTCACAACCTTCGATCAATTCATGTATCTTCTATTTCACAACTCTCTCTCTCCGTGGGCCTCTGGAATTGTCAATCTGCTGTTAACAAGGCAGATTTTATTACCTCCATAGCCACTCATTCTGACTTTAATCTTATGGCTCTAACTGAGACCTGGTTGAGACCGGAGGACACTGCTACACATGCAGCTCTTTCTACTAATTTCTCTCTTTCCCACACTCCTCGTCAGACAGGGAGAGGGGGTGGGACTGGACTACTGATTTCCAAAGAATGGAAATTCACTCAGAGACCCTGCCAAAAATCAGCTCCTTTGAATTCCATGCAGTCACCATTATCCACCCCTTCCGCATAAATGTGGTTGTCATCTACCGCCCACCAGGTACATTAGATAACTTCTTAGATGAACTGGATGTTCTTCTCTCATCTTTTTCTGCATATGACACTCCCTTGTTGGTGCTAGGTGACTTCAACATCCACATTGAAAGACCTCAAGCTGCTGACTTCCAGATTCTGCTTGCATCTTTTGACCTCAAAAGAGCACCTACTTCTACCACTCACAAATCAGGTAATCAGCTAGACCTTATTTACACTCGACATTGCCTCGCTGATCAAACACTAGTAACTCCACTACAAACATCGGATCATTTCCTTTTCTCTCTCAACATCCACATTACTCCTGAGCCGCCACACACTCCAACTCTAGTTGCCTTTCGCAGAAACCTACGCTCTCTCTCACCCAATAGACTATCCACCATTGTTTCAAACTCTCTTTCTCCATCTTGCAAACTCTCTGCACTTGATACGAACAGTGCCACTGATACACTCTACTCCACCCTAGCATCATGTCTAGACAGACTATGTCCTCTTACATCCAGGCCAGCCCGGGCCAGTCCTCCTGCACCCTGGCTCTCTGATGTTCTCCGTGAGCATCGATCAAAACTTCGGGCTGCTGAGAGAATTTGGCGAAAAACTAAAAATCCTGAACAGCTCATAACATACCAAACTCTTCTGTCTTCTTTCTCGGCTGAGGTTACTTCTGCAAAGCAGACATACCTACGTCAGAAAGTCAACAGTGCCACCAATCCTCGATTACTTTTCAAAACATTTTCCTCCCTCCTCTATCCTCCTCCTCCACCCGCACCCTCCACACTCACTACTGATGACTTTGCTACATTCTTTTGCACCAAAACTGCAAAAATCAGTGCTCAATTTGCTGCACCTACAACAAACACACAAGATACACCACCAACACCACACACACTCACCTCTTTTTCCCAGCTCTCTGAGTCTGAGGTGTCCAATCTCGTGCTATCAAGCCATGCAACCACCTGTCCGCTTGATCCCATTCCCTCTCATCTCTTGCAAGCCATTTCTCCTGCAGTCATACCAACACTGACTCACATAATTAACACATCTCTTGACTCTGGTCTATTCACTACTTCATTTAAGCAGGCTAGGGTAACCCCACTGCTAAAGAAACCAAAGCTGGATCAAACGCTACTTGAAAACTACCGACCGGTATCCCTGCTTCCATTCATGGCCAAGATTTTGGAGAAAGTAGTGTTCAGTCAAGTTCTGGACTTTCTTACTCAAAACAACCTCATGGACAACAAGCAATCTGGCTTTAAGAAAGGCCACTCAACTGAGACTGCCCTGCTCTCGGTCGTGGAGGATCTCAGACTGGCTAAAGCAGACTCTAAATCATCTGTCCTCATCTTGCTGGATTTATCAGCTGCTTTTGACACTGTAAACCACCAGATCCTGCTATCTACGCTTGAGTCACTGGGCGTCGCAGGCACTGTTATTCAATGGTTCAGTTCCTACCTCTCGGACAGGTCATTCAGGGTGTCTTGGAGGGGAGAAGTGTTCAACCTACAGCATCTAAACACTGGGGTACCTCAGGGCTCTGTTCTTGGGCCACTTCTCTTCTCTATCTACACGGCATCTTTAGGAACAGTCATCCAGAAACATGGATTTTCCTACCACTGCTATGCTGATGATACCCAGCTATACCTCTCTTTTCACCCTGATGATCCCTCGGTTCCAGCTCGCATTTCAGCCTGCCTGTCAGACATTTCACACTGGATGAAAGATCATCATCTGCAGCTTAACCTCACGAAAATGGAAATGCTTGAAGTTTCTGCCAACCCGACTCTTCACCATAACTTTTCAATCCAGATGGATGGAGCAACCATTACTGCATCCAAAATTATAAAAAGCCTTGGAGTAACGATTGATGACCAACTAAACTTCTCTGACCACATTTCTAGAACTGCTCGATCTTGCAGATTCGCACTCTATAACATCAGAAAGGTCCGACCCTTCCTATCTGAACATACAGCTCAACTCATTGTTCAAGCTCTTGTTCTCTCCAAACTGGACTATTGCAACTCTCTACTAGCCGGGCTTCCAGCTAATTCTATCAAACCTCTTCAGCTGCTTCAGAACGCAGCAGCACGAGTGGTCTTTGATGAACCCAAAAGAGCACATGTCACTCCACTACTCACCCGTTTGCACTGGCTGCCAGTTGCTGCTCGGATCAAATTCAAAGCTCTGATGTTTGCTTACAAAGCGACCTCTGGCTTTGCTCCTTCATATCTGCTCTCACTTCTGCAGATGTATGTGCCCTCCAGAAACTTGCGTTCTGTGAATGAACGTCGCCTCGTTGTTCCATCCCAAAGAGGGAAGAAATCACTTTCCCGAACTCTCACATTGAATCTGCCCACTTGCTGTCTTCAAGAAACGACTAAAAACTCAACTGTTTAGTCTCCACTTTCCTTCCTAATCTTAACTGCCTCTCTGGCTATACCACTAACTGTACTCTCTCTCTCTCTCTCTCTCTCTCTCTCTCTCTCAAAAAAAAATTAAATAAAATAAAATTTACTAATGCTTAGCTTCTTAGACTTTACACACCTGAAACTTGTCTATAGCACTTGTTCACTGCTGCTCTTATAGTTGTGTAAAATGCTTCCTTGTCCTCATTTGTAAGTCGCTTTGGATAAAAGCGTCTGCTAAATGACTAAATGTAAATGTAAATGTAAATGTAAAGGAAGCACCCTGGTGGTATGGCCCTGTTAGGCCTGTTCATTTTCTTCATTAAAAAGTTTAACTGACAATGCTGTCTCCTACCTGTTTATTCTGCCAGATTGCTAACGACAGAGACACTGTGCGGTGTATGGGACACGAGTGTTCTTCTTGCTAACGTGCAAATAATCATTAAGTTATGTTCGGTAAACTCTAGCACCCTGCTAGCCGTTTAGATAAGTTAAACAGTTTAGCTAGGTTATATTAGCTCCAATTGCCCACGTACAGCAATTATTACAGTGGTGTCAAAAGTGGGATAGCAGGCTATTTAGAAAATGTCATTATGGAGTGAATCATAGACGAGAGAACAACATTACCTTAAAGCGTCTGACAAAAGAGACTATGAAGAGGGACCAGGCTCCATATCAGCCTGATGGTGCACCGCGGGTGGTATTCCACACTCCAGTTTGTGAGTAAAAAGAACTATCACTTGCCACACCAACTCCTCATGCCCATAGCCAGCTCGGTCTCCTCACACGATCACCCGCTAAGCTACCACGATACAGTGGGCTGACACGTTTAGAGCCTTAACTGGCACAGGTTGACTTGGCACATTGACCTTCATGATGGCTGGAGCCATGGGAGACAGTGGAGACATGAGGAGACAGTAATTCATTTGGCCCTTGCCCTGGAGGGGTCTGCTCTTCAGGTCCTTATTGACTTGTCTCCAGAGGAGCAGCGAGACCTCCATGCCCTCTCTGCTGCTCTCAATCGCTGCTTTGGCAGAGAACCACAGCTGAACAGAACAGGGAGGAACTGGCTAATTGACATCGACTTAAGGGAGAGAGCTTAGACAGTGCTAAAATCCAGGTCTACACCTGCCGTGGCTTCCCTACTTTTCCAGCAAGCAGTAAGCCTCTATGCTTTCTTGTGGGGTCTAAAACCTGAATATCTTCACCAGCATGTCCGCTTGTTGTCACATCACTGTTTGGGCATGGTGCTGAGAAAGCCTGAGAAAACTAAGGATGACCCTGGGGTGAGACAGTGAGGAGATCCTCACCCTGGTTCCTGGCACCCCTCCATGGAAATTACCCCATCATGGGGCGCTTCGGGCCTGCCAGAGGATGGTATCTGGACTGTGTGTTTGGCAGACAGCCCTGCAGAGCCCTGGTAGAACCGGGATCTACCTTCTGCTTGTTACAAAAGGGACTATTACCAGGCACTGACAGCCCACTTGCTGAGGACTGGACCACTACTAATACTGAATTACTTACAGTCATGGGGGAAAGGACAGTGATGGTAAGGAAGAAGCTATTGCCTGTAGTAGTGGGGACAAGTCAGACAAGTCATGAGTTTTGGCTCGCTGACATTAGGGATGACTGTATTGTTGGTTTGGACTTGCTGGCCCACTGGGGGGCATGTGTTGATGTGCCCCACTCCAATCAGGTCTGAGCAGTTATAATGAGGCTGCCATCCTATAACCACTGTCTAAGGGTCCGGGACTACTGGTTCCAGTCTCCAGCCCCCACTCGCTAGCTGAGAAAACTCTAGGTGGTCATTGTGGAAACCTTGCAGTACAGAACCACATACCACAGTTGTCATCACTGCAAGTTCTACCTGTTTTACCCTCGTCTGAGACTGTTGCTGCTGTTGAGGGAGTTTATGCACACTTATGCGGCCCGGAAGGAGGACTGTACCAGGACAGCCCTGGTCGAGCACCACACTGATACCGGCTATGTTGCACCCATTTACTTGCACCCCCCGCCATCTGCCACTTGCCAAGCGCCAGGTTGCCGAGGAACTGCTTCAAGATATGGCAGCTAATGGGATTATTGAACCTTCAGTCAGTGGTCCTTGGGCCGTGCCCATAGTCATGGTGCAGAAGAAAAGGGGGGGAGGGGTGGCGCTACTGTGTGGACTATCGACAACTCAATGCAGTCACCCTCATACCTGCTGCTGCACAGTGACGATGAGCTGGACTAAATAGTTTGATGCTGCTGGTTTAGTTTCTTGGATTTGTGCAGCAGGTATTGGCAAGTAGAGTTGGCACCAGAGGCCCAACCTAAGACCACATTCACTATAGGCCAATGATTGTGGCAGTTTAGGGTGATGCTTTATGGACTGTGTCCTTCATTGAAAGACTGATGGACCAAGTTCTTAAAGACATCCCCCGCACCACATTCCGTTCTGGACTGTGGTAGAACCCAGCCAAGTGCGACTTGCTCACCTGTCAGATGCTGTTTCTGAGGCATGTAGTCAGTGTGAGTGGAGTTGCAGCTGACCCAAAAAAGGTGGCTGCAGTGAAGGACTGGCACCTACCAACCAATGTCACTGAGCTTAGGAGTTCCTACACCTTGCCTCCTTTTACAGGAGGTTTGTTAGGAACTTTGCAACTATTGCTAGCCCTTTGCATTAGCTGACAGATAAGGGCAGACATTTCCGTTGGTTTGAGGACTGTGCGGTTGCTTTCAGACAGCTAAAAGATGCCCTCACTGATGCTTCAGTCCTTGCCTTTCCTGAGCACAGCCAGCCATTCCTGGTGGACACTGATGCCAGTAATGCGGGGGTTGGAGCTATACTTTTCCCAACGAGGAGAGACAGGAGAGCAAGTGGTAGGCTATTACAGTTGCAGCCTTAGCCATGCAGAAAGGAACTACTGTATCATTTTGATGGAGTTGCTAGCAGTAACAGGTGGCAGGGTGGTTGCAAGAGTATGACTTCAAAATTCAGCACAGACCAGGAAGGCAGCATGTTAATGCTGACGCTCTTTCCAGATGTCCATGCCTTCCTGACGAGTGCAGATATTGTGGACGGCAGGAACAAAGAGAATGGGGACCATCGGCAGCAGCAGGGGTGGGTGACTGTGGCGGAGATGGAGAGCCATTTATGGTTGGGCAGCTGCGGTTGGCTGGAGTCTCAAGTATGTCCAGACTGGCCAGCTGTGTAATCAAAGGGGCCCTTTCCCCATCACAGAAGCTGGTCACCATTTTGTTCTGGTGGCCATGGATTATTTTACAAAGTGGCCAGAGTCATATGTGGTGCCCAACCAAAGTGTGTCCACGTCTGTACAAAGACGAGATGTTCGCCCAATTTCGGTTGCCAAATGAACTGCACAGTGACCAGGGGTGGAACTTTGAGAGCCGACTGTTTAAAGAGGTGTGTCAGAGATTGGGGGTAAAGAAGACCAGAACCACACCCGTACAACCGCAAAGCGATAGACTGGTGGAGCGGTTTAACCACACTTTGGCCACTTAACTTGCCATTTTGACCAGCCAAGATCAGAGGGACTGGGATCAGCATCTGCCCCTGGTCTTGTGGGCATACAGGATAGCAGTGCAGGAGTCAAGCCAGTGAACTCCAGCTGCACTTATGTTCAGAAGGGAGCTCTGGGCCTGCTTTGGGGCCTCCTGAACCAGAAAGAGCTGGTGGATCAGAACTGGACTTCTTAAGGTAGCTAAAAGAGCATCTGGCCACAATTTGTCAGTTGACTAGGGAGGCTCTGGGGAATGCTGGAGCTCATCAGAAGCGAGTGTACGACATCCTGGCTCACGGGCCTACCTTTGTACCTGGGGATAAAGTGTGGATTTTCTGCCCCCAAAGGAAGCAGGGGTTGTCACCTAAACTGACTCATCATTCGCAAGGGCCAGGTGAGATCTTGAACCAAATCTCAGAGGTGGTCTTTCTAATTCTAATGCCTGGACGATGTAGTTGGAATGGTGCTACATAAGGACCAGTTGGCAATGTATCACCCACTGGCCCCAAGACAAAAGACTGGTGAATGTCAGGGTGGAATGCCACTACAATCTCTCATTGTTGAAATGGACAATTATGGACCCAGGACTGAGCCTAGCACTTGGGGTGAAACACCAGGAAGGCCGGAGCGTGTTCTCTAGTTTTGTTATTTTATGTGTTATATTACTTAAATGCATGCGTTGTTTTGTTATGAACTTTGTGTGTTTATGTTTGAGTTGATGTCTGTGGTTTAAGTGCAATATTTGCTTGGTTTATAAAATACTGGCCATCACCATCAAGGAGGGTGGTGTGTAAAGGAAGCACCCCGGTGGTATGGTCTTGTTAAGGGCTGTTCATGTTCTGCAATTAGAATAAAAAAGTTTAACTGTCAGTGCTGTCTACTACCTGTTTATTTTGCCAGACTGCTAATGACAGAGACACTGTGCAGTGTATGGGACACGAGTGTTCTTCTCGCTAACATGGTGATAATCATAAAGTTGTGTGCAGTAAATGCTAGCACCCTGCTAGCTATTTATATTAATTAAACAGTTTAGCTAGGTTATATTAGCTCCAATTGCCCACATACAGCAATTATTACAATATATGATATATTTTTATTCTTCTTAAAGAATAGGCTTAAGTAATTGAATTTACATTCTCATAATTGAATTCATTATTTGTATAAATATGAAGATTTTTGTTGTTTTTGTATTGACATATCAGAACTATATTTTTATTTCATATATATATATATATATATATATATATATATATATATATATATATATATATATATATATATATATATATATATATATATATATATATAGTTTGTAACAATTTTATGTTATTCAAATTTTTTTTATGTCTTTAACTGATGAACTAACCCGTTTCACAGTCCTCTCGGATGATATCCAGTGTTTTTTTTAGGTCAAAGTTTTTCTTCCTCTTCTCAGCATCAATGTTTGTGTCAATCTTGGAACGAACAAAGTAAAACTTCTTCCCCATTCTTGTGATCTCTTTAGCTAGCTGAGTGTGGCATTCTGTAAATCGATCTGAAGCAATGATGATGAAAAAATCAAAATTTTTAAAATCTATCTTCTGAAGATACTCATCGGCTTTGAATTTTGGTGTTCCAATGCCAGGAAGATCCCAAACTTTCACATTGTCATATTTTGGGTGAATATAAGCTTCAGGCTCCATAGTGGTTTCTACAACACCAGTTTTAGCAGAGAGCTCGTCATCATCTTCTAGACCCCTGAATGCATTGACAAATGAAGACTTTCCAGAACCCGATCCTCCCGTCACTCCAATATTAAGTTCGACTAGATCTTGATTTTTGTGATATTCTTGAATCTTGCTAATTGCTGTTGGGAGATCACGATTAGATACGAATTCATTGAGATCATGAATGTACATTTGCATTTTAGATTCATCTTCATGCATAGCCATCTAAAAAGACAACAGAAAAGAAAAGGATCAAATCAAAAGCATTAAAACTACAAAATATATAGCAAAAACTGTTAATGTTAAATTGTACATAAGTCTTTTTATATCTAAGAGTTTTTGCACTCATGAAATTATAATATCATTTAGTTTAACATGACAAAAAAAAAAAATAAGTGGATATCAAGATATAAACATCTTACCTTTCTTTTATTATTGCAATTAATTTTCAGAGCTTAGAAATGAACCAACCAAGATGAAGTCCTATAGTTTCCTTTACAGAGATAAAATTCACAGCTGTATGAATGAACGTTTTGTTTATATACATGATACTCTCGATCATGACATTCATTTCCTCGTGATCTTGACATAACAAAATCAGTTCTCGTAATAAGAACTTTTTTTTTTTACTTTATGTATTAAATATTATTATCATTATTGTTATTATATATTATATATTATATATGTATGATCTATTTTTTCTGCTTATTCTAAGAGGATGCCCTAGACTCTTTTTGTCCCAAACCAATTACTGTATGCTTAGTGGTTGGCCAGCGGGCTGCAGGAAATACACTTATTACTAAGCCATACTTACATGCTTTTTCAGACCGAATATTCAAAGTATCATGGTAAACAATATAGGAAGCGTGTCACAGGTTGTCATTGTTCAAAAATGAAGAATAGCACTATTTACTTATCTTTTGTTATTAAACTAAATAAAAATCTACATTATTGATGCTGTAAAAGGTACTTTATGAAATTGAAAATAGTCACATCAATCTTTCACCGGAAGATTTCAGTAGCTGAACAACTTCTGTGCATATAACCCATTTATAAAACAACAAAATCTACATCAGCTTTGTGTGAATGAAATACTTTTAAAATATAACATTACCTGTCTGAAAGAAATACTTTAGCCATGGTGCCGTCCTTCCTCCAGCATGCAAAAGTAACTCCAATATTGATTTAGGATTTTAAAAAGTTTTGATTGAGCATTTATTTTAACCACTGTCACTTTCTCGGTGTGCACGTGAACGAGGCGCGAAAGCATTTTTTTAGTGTTATGCCTTTCCTAGAATATAAAAATACATATAAATACATTTAGATCATTTAACTTAATAATTACTGTTGGAATGTGAAGAGACTTTCAACCAGTAAAAACATGAGGAAGATTTTGTTTTAAAGGCCAGAGTGTAGATCTGAAAATTTTTGGTGGCCCAGTCATACATTAAGCAGGTATAAATAATAATAATAATAATAATAATAATTCATTCACTCATTCTCTTTTCGGCTTAGTCCCTTTATGAATCCGGGGTCACCACAGCGGAATAAACCACCAACTTATCCAGCACGTTTTATGCAGCGGATGCCCTTCCAGCCACAACCCATCTCTGGGAAACATCCATACACACTCACCTACACTCATACACTACGGACAATTTAGCTTACCCAATTCACCTGTACCTCATGTCTTTTGACTGTGGGGGAAACCAGAGCACCCGGAGGAAACCCACGTGAACGCAGGGAGAAAATGCAAACTCCACACAGAAACGCCAACCGACCCAGCCGAGGCTTAAACCAGCAACCTTCTTGCTGTGAGGCAACAGCACTACCTACTGCGCTACTGCATCGCCCCAATAGTAATAATAATAATAATAATAATAATAATAATAATAATAATAATAATAATAAATAAAAGCAAAAGAAAATGTCATGATAACGAGAAAACAACTTTTTGTTATTACGAGATCACAAGAAAATTAATACATGGCCTCTTAGGACTTCCGTAGGTATGATATCATTATTTAATCCCTCAATTTTAAAGCGTCGTTTATATGATGGAAAGTAATTTGTTGCATGTATGAATTAGACCATGAAAATTATGAATATCCTGGTTTTGCTTTAAGGCTTTTCTTTTCACAAGTTATTTAGCCTACACTACTTTAAATAGTGAATCTCAATGCAAAGTAAAGCTATGAGAGTCTAGGACATTCTTTTAGATTAAGCAGAAAAAATAAGCTGTAAAGTGGAGAAATCAACTTTTGTTATGTCGAGATAACGAGAAAACAACTTTATGACGAGATCACGGGAAAATTAAATCATGATCATGAGAAAACAAGAAAGTAAAATATAATAACGCATGGCCTGTGTTGCATGAGTGCACGTCTGCAATCATACAAGTTTGCAGGGCTGGTGCAGACTCACTCCTACACTTGTGCTGCCCCTTAATCATACACAATCATTAAGTTACTTGAGGAAAAATTTGCTTTAAAGACAGAAATGTACATCTGAAAAATGTTGGTTGGGCCAATAAATAAATAATAATAATAATAATCATAAATACATGAATAAATTAAAGCAATAAAAGTCGTGATCATGAGAAAGCAAGTTTTTATGTCGAGATCATAAAAAAAATTAGGCTGTAATCATGAGAAAACAAGAGAAAGACAATATTTTAAAGCATGGCCTCTTAGGACTTCCGTACTTTTGTATTTTCAAAACATTAAAAATATGACACCCTAAAAATGCATGAATAAAATAAATGAAAAATTGAGACTATAATCTTTTATTATTTCTTACCAAAATCTTTTTCACAGTCCACACGGCAAGAAGACACAGGCAGCAGTTCTGAATGATGAAGCCTGGTTGCACAGATTGAAACTTTATATCTGGAAGCAGATATAAAAAGACATGGGGAAAAGCAACATTTTCACTTTCACTGCCATGGATTACCATAGTTTCAAGAGTCAGAGATACATAATACGTGGCGATGTCTGTCTGAGAGTTCTCTCATTCTCTCCTGCGCTCATATCACTTTCAAAAACTTATTGTGACTATAACTACTTACTAGGGAAGTATTTATCCAGCACGTTTTTACGCAGTGGATGCCCTTCCAGCTGCAACCCATCCCTGGGAAACATCCATACACACTCATACACTACAGACAATTTAGCCTATCCAATTTACCTGTACCGCATGTCTTTGGACTGTGAGGGAAACCAGAGCACCCGGAGGAAACCCATGCAAACGCAGGGAGAACATGCAAACTCCACACAGAAATGCCAACTGACCCGGTCGAGGCTCGAATCAGCGACCTTCTTCTGCTGTGAGGCGACAGCACTACCTACTGCACCACTGCGTTGCCGGTCTTAATTCAGTCAAACAGAAAAAAGAGTGAAGCATTGTTAGGGTTCCATTCTTTCTGGCCAATGATGGAATGAAATGAATGGTTGAAGGTTAAATGCATGTAAGCCTTTTCTGCTTCTGAAAACCATTCTCCTGTTTATTAGAATTTATTTGTTTGTTTCCAGCTCTGAATGTAATCAGACTCCAGTTGTAAGTGATTATTCAATTTAGACTGTGTTTCTATTTAGTAACTGATCACATTCATCAAAAGTTAATAAATTCTAATAGTATAAATTTGGATATTTGATTATTTCAGATACACTATATTTTCATCTATGTGTGGCTAATTCACATGCCTGCACCACTTGGGCTCGTCAGTTTGATTCTGGTTTGCCGGCAACTGGCACCTTTTAAGTCAGCTGCCAACTGTTTGCTCTTTTTTTTTTTTTACAGAAAAGGTAGTCTGCCCAGTGTTTTACCATTCAACTAAGCAAATCAAATCAAAAAGAGTACAATGATGTGCTCCCCAGCTAGAAATTTTTAGTTCTCTACATGTTCTGAGAATATTACCAGCAATGTTGCACTACTGTTTTTGGTAGTTTTGTTTTAATTCCCAGAACTTTCTCTTAAAAGATAGGAAAACATTTTCTAGAAACATTCTAACCACATTCGCTGGTAACTAACATTCTTATAACATTATTAGTGGGTAATTTTCTTTAAGTTCCCAGAATGTTCTCTTTAATGGTAGCAAAACATTCTCTAGAAATATTCTAAATATGTTTCGAAGTAACATTCACTGTAAAAAATGTCCGTGATTTTAACAGTAAAAGACTGTACAAACTACAGTGAAAACCTGTTAAATGATTAACAGCTCATTTCTGTACAAAATACGGAAAATAGCTGTAACAAATCTAACCTTTGTTTTAGAGAAACTAATCAGAGTGTCTGAAATCTCACCACACACACCCTCATTTCCTAGTCTCTAAATTAGTCAATTAGTTTAGTCCACTAGACAGAGTGAATGACATCAAATAACGGAATGATGAACACCTGCTGTTAACAAGCCAAGTCACTGAAGGAAAGAACAAGAAATAAAACTACAGACATAGCCTCACACCAAATCAACTAAATTAAAACAGAGAATTAAACAACTCCATTAAATAACAGCATAAGCAGCTTCACTGATTATAGTTTGACTTCAATTCTCTCATATCTGCAAGAATATTTAATAATGAACAGAGGTTTATATTTTTATTGAAAATGTTTCAGTTGACCTCACAATCATGGAGACCAGAGGCTGCTTTAGTTGAGGTCTTGAACCTTTACTCTTCTATCTTAATGTTTCTCTGGCTGTTATAACTGTGTTTCTGAAACTCATCAGCTATAGCAAGAAAGGCAATGAGAAACTAAACTGTGTGTACTTAATCATTACAGATTTCTAGTATTTTATAAATTAAGCTGTAGAAAATAGCTTTATTTGATATTATTTGGGATATGTTACAGCTTCCCATAGAGGTTCAACAAACATTATCAAGGAACTGATAAGAAATTAAAATTTATTTAGTTTAATGCACAAAACCTTGAGATCTCCAGCTGCACATTAAGACACACAGACATCAAGAATCAGGATATGAACCTCAACCATGGTTGCTAAAAAAAAGAAAGAAGAAAAAGCTGCTTAATTCATTCATGCTGCAATGCATGCTGGATGCCAGCATAGTACAAAATCCTAGCATGCATTGCAGCATGAATATATTATGCAGCTTCAAGTTCTTACAATTTCTTTCTTTTCCTTTATTTTATGTTGTTTTTTAGGGGTAAAATTTCAGTAGGTTGTTTTGTATTGTTCTGGGTTGATTTTTATTTTTTTGTTTGTCACGATTATTGAGATTCAAAGACTAATTGTTGACGTCTGTGTGTTTTTAAGTTCTTCCATAGATCAGACATTCTCATTGTGAATGGTGTATTTAGACCTATTAAAGTTATTTGATGCTGTAGGTCAAGTGGTTCCATTTACGTTTGGTTTTCATTTCTCACTTATAACAAACAAATTATTAAATGATTGCACAAGCCAGTGAGGGTGGTTTCAATACCATAGTTAATCTTATCAGACTTATTTTTGTTTTGGCTTTTCATGCTATACAAATAGTGTGATTAACACAATTAATTATAGCATCCAAAATAACAACTAGTGTCAGAACAAATAGTTGAAGAGCCCGACTGTCCTTCATCATGGTGACTTTACAACAAAAACTAAAATTTGAACAACAAACATTTAATTAGGAGCTTTTGTTCATGTGACAGAAATAAAGTCAAAGGTCAATAATAAGTAAAGCTCCTGAAGTTTGTGTTGTTTAATGATCTCACTTCAGATCTTGAGAAATCATATTTTTATTGTGTAATTTGTTTTATTTTTAATAATTATTAATGTGTTTAGAGTTTTATTTTCAGTTGATTTCATCTTTGGTTTTGGCTGTGTTTTTTTTCCTTCAGTGATTCTGCTTGTTAACAGTTATTCATCAATAATTATCAATCCTCCTTTAATTAAACACTTAATTATCTCATTAACTTCATCACTGTCTGAGTGTTCAACCCTCTGTGGTGAGAGCACTAGAGAGGATTTTGCTCTGGGACTTTAGGGGTTAAATGTGTTTGATGAAAAATACAGACTGTGGAATGTATTTTTAACAGAAATATTCTGTAAACTGAATTTCGGAATGTAAAATGGTAAAAACAGTAGATTACTGGCAACCACAGCTGCCGGTATTTTTCCTTAAATTTAACGGATTTTTTAACAGTGTTGCAACAACATTATACTTTAACATTATTATAACGTTTCATCGTATTGTTTTATTTTACTTCCCAAAACATTCTCTTAAAAGACAGGTAAATGTTCTCTAAAACATTCTTATCCCGTTTAATGGTACCATTGTTAAAATATTATACTCTAACATTTTCAGCAGGTATTTTGTTGTAGTTCCCAGAAAGCCTTATATAAAGTCAGGACAATATGCTCTAAATATTCTACATGTTTGTTAATAACATAGTTTGTTTTCTTTTTTGATTCCAAAATGTACAGTAACGCTATGACAGACACAAAACACTCTCTATAACCATTTAAAATATTTAATTTTACTGTAGCAATGTGAAAAAGAAAGTTTAAAGCACTGCATTTTCTTACATTCTTGTGCTCATTGTATAACATGTGTAACAAATAAAACAAAAAAGAAAACAATTTAAAAATTCAGGTATATTTAAAACAAGAATAATTTGCTGACACATAATACAAATTTTACTAATTGTATGATATACTAATTAATTGTCACTTTAGATCTGTATGCTTTGCCACTATTTTTTAAACCACTAGGTTTTACTTATTTGTCTGCAATAAGATTTTGAATAAGATTATTTTCTTTATAACATTAAGGGCCTACTCACACTATGCTATCCAAACCGTGCCCAGGCCCGTTTCCCGGATCGTTTGAGAAGTGTGAGTGCTCTGAATCGGGCTTAGAGCCCGGTTCACTTGGGCTTTGGCACGGTACGTTTGTGTGTGAGTGCAAAACACGCCAAAGCCCGAAAATGAAAGTGAGACGTGACTTTTTAGGGACTATTTCATATGCGTTTATTAATCATTCTTACTGTTCAATGAACGCAAACTGTCATAGTTTATTGAAGACGCAAACCTTTCACTGCACGAAAGCTCCGCACCTTCAGCAAACCTCCTAATACCTGCAGCACAAGGACTTTATGATTGTTTATGAGCGTCAAAAGTGGCTGATTTGTTCGGCGAAATATTTGACTGTGTGTGTCACTGCATATCAAATGACTCAAACTACGATATAACTAAAGAAATCTCCACTGTGCTGAGCGAGAGCGCTTCTGACCTGCGCATCATCAATGAGGTAAGCGTTCCAAGGCCCGAATGTAATGTGAGTGCAGGCCGTCGGGGGAGACGGGAGAGGGGACAAGCGTGCTTTGCTTCAAGGCAACTGTACATAGTGTGAGTACACCCTTATATGGCATTTGCACACTGAGGTGTGTAAATCCTGGCATATACCACTTTCGGCTAGTATTATTAGCACCCAGGGAACAATTTACTCTTCTGTTTCGGGGCTAGATCAATACCTGTGGAGAACAAAACAGGGTAACACTTTATTTTAATGGTCCATTTGAGTTTTAGTAGACTATCTGCTTAAAATCTGCTGATACTGCTCCTTCAACAGACATTGAATTGGCTATAAGAAACTTTGCAAGTACATGTCAACTTACAGTAACCCTAACCTAACAGTATACTTATAATCTAATGAGATTTAGTTGGCAGATGCAATGTAACTTAAATTCAACAAACGGACCATCAAAAAAAGTGTGACCTGAAACGGATCTCTCTTCAAGCAGTATACACCCCAGACCATTTCAATGTGGGAGCAGACATCCTGTCAAGGCAGGGGCTGAGGTCTGAGGAATGGTGGCTCCACCCAGAGGTGGTGAAGACCATATAGAAGAAATTCGCAAAGCCGATGTAAATCTCTTCACCTCTCAAGAGATGACTCACTTTCAGCTGTGGTCTTTGCTGACATATCCAGCACCACTGAGGCTGGATGCTAAGGTGGAGATGTGGCCGAGGCTTTGTCTGTTTGCCTTCCCCCCAATTGGTCTGCTCCCAAGTTCTGGAGAGGGTCTGGTGAGATGGGCTCTGCCTACTGCTGGTAGCCCCATACTGGGTGGCCCGAGTATGGTTTTCGAACATTGTGTCTCTCTTGGACAGCCTCCTGTGGGAGATCCCAATCAGGAGAGACCTTTGATCTCAGGCGGACAGGGAGATTGATTGTTCACCCCATCCGGGTCAATGGAAACTGTGAGCATTCACATATAATAGATAATAAACATTTATATTCATAGCAGCATCAAAATAAAAACTAATTCATTATTGAGGAAATAAACTGAATACGTGAAAAGGTTGCAAATTTACTTTCCTTAACAAAAAAATGTCATACTCATATTATTAATAACCTGAGAAAACGTAATCATTTTTAAATTCAGAAAGCAGTTCAGTGTTGAAAGAGAAATATTTGGACATTAGCCCAATAATTTAATAGTCTTAAATAACTAAGTTGTACATGTACAGTCATTGTAAAAAGGGTCTATTGGCGAGTGCAGCTCCTCACAAGTGGAATCGTTTTTAATCTGAGGAGTATATAAGCTGCATCTGTAGGAGAGTACGTCAGTGCATCTGTTGTTCTATCATGACTACCATTTGCTCTTTTAATGGTGCTGTATAAGTTTTTGACTCTTCTATATCATAAAAATTCGACAATAAGTTAGCAGATATTTAAAAAATACATGCTGGGTGAACATATTCATTAATCTGAAAAACAATGGTAAAGTCAATTATTCTCCTTTGAAAATGTGCCTTCTGTTTTGGAATATCTGTCATTTTTGGTCTCTGTAACTCTTACACTGCCAGTTTACCAAATTAGGGTATAAGAAGGGTACTTTATTATTTCACTTTTGAGGGGAAGTTCACTTCCCCTCAAAAGTGAAATTATAGAGTACACTTCCACATCTGGTGTCTTGTTTCTGGACTATAAAACCTTTCTGATTCCTCAATAAATTTGTTTCTCATTTTTTAAGTCATCATTACCCACAGCTTCAGCAGCAGGGGCTTGTCCCGCTGCTGCAGACAGTTCGTCAGATTCTGACATTTCTCACACAAGTAGTTCATGATGATACTAATTTGAGAAACAACTTAGTGCACTATAAATGTCCTACTTGTCCAACCTTCACAGTGTTTTCAGTACCTCAGACACACTTCTCTGATGTCCAGCCCCTGGAAGAAGCAGCGCAATACAGTAGGCTCAAAGTTCACAGATAGGATTGGGTCAAACTTAATCAGTTTTCTAAGCAGCTGTAATGCCTGACACCCTGGAAAGCTTGTTGTCACTTGTCTGTCCCTTACTGGCAACATCCTCTGAAATTGCACTCTTTCACACTAGCTTTGCTTCCGATGTCCTCCACCTCTGTATAAACTGACCCAGCTTCCTGTTCCTAGCTCTGTCAATGGATCACCAGCTTTCTGACAGATAGACAGCAGCTAGTCAGAATGGGCAAAATCACATCCGACAGCTGCACCATCAGCACTGGTGCCCCCCAGGAATGTATTCTTTCTCCACTGCTCTTCTCCCTGTACACCAACGACTGCACTGCAAAAGACCCCTCAATCAAACTCATTAAGTTTGAAGATGACCCTACTGTTATCGGCCTCATCCGGAATGGTGATGAGTCTGCATACAGACAGGAGGTGGAGCGGCTGGCGTTATGGTGCAGATACAACAACCTGGAGCTGAACACACTCAAAACAGTGGAGATGATAGTGGACTTTAGGAGAAACCCCCCTGCACTCCCCCCACTCACCATCATGAACAGCACTGGGGCTGCAGTAGAGTCATTCAGGTTCCTGGGCACCACCATCTCTCAGGATCTGAAGTGGGACATTCACATAGACTCTATTGTGAAGAAAGCCCAGCAGAGACTGTACTTCCTTCGTCAGCTGAGGAAGTTCAACCTGCCACAGGAGCTGCTCGTACAGTTCTAGTTCTACTCAGCTGTCATCCAATCCATCCTCTGCACTTTAATAACGTCTGATTCAACTCAGCTGCCAAAACCGACCTCCATAGACTACAGCCAATAGTCCGGACTGCTGAACGAATCACTGGCACTACCCTTCCTACACTTCAAGAACTATACTCTTCCAGAGTGAGTAAAAGGGCTCGCAAAATCACTCTGGACGCCTCACACCCAGCACACTACCTATTCGAACTGTTACCATCTGGTCGGCGCTTCAGAGCACCAAGCACAAAAACAGCCAGACACAGGAAAAGTTTCTTTCCTCAGGCTGTCTACCTTATGAACAGTTAAATATTCCCTTACTGTGAAATAAATATGTGCAATACTTTCTCATACGCACTTATACACAGCACCTTATTTCAATATTCAATGCAATACCTTCTCCATTCGCATTTGTACACAGCACCTTATAACCTGTATATTTATAACAAATCTGTACACACAATTCAACATCCAGATTTTTTTACTAAATGCATCTCTGTTTAATGTTTATCATCTTTTTTTTTTCATATTTATTTTGTGTTGTCACTTGTCACTTAATGTACACTGTAAGCTTCTGTAGCCAAAACAAATTCCTTGTGTGTGTGAAGCACATTTGGCAAAAAAAACTGATTCTGATTCTGATTGAGTGCTGGTAGAGGAGAAGGGTTGGTTGGAGACTCGAGTATGTCCAGACTGGCCAGCTGTGTCATCAAAGGGGCCTGAAATCAAGACTTTACACTCTCAGTGGGGCAGCCTGGAACTCTACAATGGGGTGATCTATAGGTGGTGGCATGCACCAGGAGGGGGAATCAGCCACCTGCAACTCACGCTCTTTGATCGTAGGTTCTCTGATGGGTGCATGGGGCAGTGGGTTATGGCCACTTCGGGAACTCCAAGACTGTGCTGCGGTTGCGGCAGTGGTTTTTTCTGGCCAGGATGCAGAGCTACATGTACACTGATGTGATGTCTGTACAGCTCAGAAGGGACCCAGCCAATGCTCTCAAGCACCGTTGCAGTAGTACTTGGTTGGGGCACCCATGGAAAGGATTGGGGTGGACATCTTTTGGCCTTTCCCCATCACAGAGGGTGGAAATCGTTTTGTTCTGGTGACCATGGATTATGTTACAAAGTGGCCAGGGGCATATGCAGTGCCGGACCAAAGCACTTCCACGTCTGCACAGGGAAGGGTGTCATCATATAAGGCAGAAAAGGGTATGCTCTTTCCTCCAGCAAGTAACCATAGTGTTCAATAATGATTGAAGTGTATAATATTAATATAGAAAGAATAATAAAAAAAACATTTTTTAAAGCAAAATTTATGCAGTTGAATGTTTGGCATAATGATGACTGAAAATCATCAATAACATTTGGAAAATTCTCAAGTGTGTGTGTGTGTGAATAGATGTATACATTTGTCATACATATGATATGACAGATTTTAGAGGATAGATTTTCCTACAAAAAAGACAAAAAATGCCACTTAGATAAATGTGTGGGGTGCAGAGATCTCTACGCAAAATTTGAACTCACTCCTACGTGACCACCATTGTGTTACTTAATGTTGCACTGACCACAATGTGTGTGGACTGACATGACTGATAATATGCAGATGTTTATGGCCAGGGAACTGTACAAAAGTGTAAAGAAAAGTTTAGTGCCAGATATACTGTATGGATGGCTCTACACACGGCTGTGCCTTATTACTTAAACTTACCTGGGTATGTCACATAACCTGCTTTCTGGAATACCCCCATTTATATGCTTAATATATATGAGGGATGTTTAGGTAATACGGCACTCGTGAAAGTTTTACAGAGGTGGGGGACATCTGAAGCAAAGCTGGTGTGAAAAAGTGTAGTTACAGAGGATGTGGCAAGCAAGGGACAGGACAAAAGGACAAAACACTGTTAAGGTTGGACAAGTTTGCACTTTGGGCATTTATAGTTGTTACTTCCAAATTAGTACCATAAGATGTACTGGTGTGAGAAATGTTGGAATCTGGTGAACTGTCTGTAGTAGCGGGACAAGCCCTTGCTGCTGACGCTGTGGGTAATAATGACTTGTGAGAAATCAAATAAAAAATTTAAGGGAATAGAGAAATGAGACTTTGGCCAATAGGTGTTTGTGAGGATAATTTACTCTTACATTTACTCACTCTTACATCCTCATGAACATCAGATTCACCCTTTTTGTGGAGAGTATCACAAATATTGGATGTAGGAGTTTGAGGAAGTAGAACGATTTTTTATAGGTGCAGAGACCAGATGAAGAAGTGGACTTCGTTGTTTCATTATTAGTGCACTTCCACTCCAAAGTAAAATAATAAAGTCCACTTCTTATACCTTAATTGGGTAAACTGGCAGTGGGAGAGTAACTGACTTTACCATTGTTTTTCAGATTAATGAATGTTCACGTAGCTTGCTTCTTAAACATCTGCTGATATATTATGGAATTTCTGTGATATAGATGAGTCAAAAATTTATATAGCACCTTTAAAAGAGTTACAATTCTTTATTAAATTTTCTTATTACCTGGTGTGCCATCTTACTGTTTGTTTCATTCGAATGAATCAAGACCGTGTTCTGTGACCACCTAATATGTGTAAATAATAAAAAATAGTACAGATATAAAATTAAAACTACCCAGTTTTATGACATCTGACGCTTATCTAAACAGTATTCTTATTATTATTTACTACTAATTTCTACTTAAGAAATTTGTCAATTCAGTTTCCCTAATTTTTTAATATATAGTGCGTAGCCATATCACCATGCAGCCCAAGAACGGTTACTCACTGAAGCTAAGCAGGGCTGAGCCTGATCAGTACCTGGATGAGAGATTGCATGGGAAAACTAGGTTGGTGTTGATAGCGGCGTTAGTAAGGCCAGTAGGGGGCACTCAACCTGTTGTCTGTGTGAGTCCTAATGCTGACCCAGAAAAAAAAGGGGACACTAAATTGTCAGTGTGTGCTGTCTTTTAGATGAGACGATAAACTGAGGTCCTGACTCTGTGGTCATTAAAAATCCCATAGCAATGCTCGTAAATGACAAGTCTTTTGTTGGCTTTGCCAAATATCACTATGGAGTTTAATGAGAATAAAGCTGTTGAGAAAAAAAACGTGAAAATTGCCTTTTCTGTCTGCATGTGTGGCTGCTGTTCCGAATCCTGGTCTTTCAGCTGCTGTGGATTTTGTTATCGTTAAAAGGGAGATAAAAAGTTACTACAGTACCTTTGGTCTGGTTGATCCATCCCTGCAGATGCTGTACGTGTGAAAGACCAGGGAAAACTATTTAACAATTGAAGAGTATGATAAAGTCTCCACTGAGTGGTGGGATAAACCCAACTACAATAATAAGCTTGCTGGGTGTTGTATCCATAGCTATTGCTGTAGATGCAGTTGAGCTTGCACTGAGTTTCATATCCATTATTGGCACTGTGATGGCAGGAGGACTTTCTTATCCGACAATCTCTTTTATGCTGAAAAAGCTCTGAATGACATTGCAAAAGATGGCAGAAAGGTGTTAATGGCTGCAGAGGGGACTGATGTGTAAACCTGAAGATCTCTCAAACTGTTAAAGCCAATCGCTAAACCACTTTAATAGACATTTTTAGCATATTTGTGTATTTCTGAAACACAGTGTTGCTTCTTCTTCCTGTAACAACAGCACGGCAGATAACAGTAAATTTTATTATTATTATTATTATTATTATTATTATTAATACTATTTATTACTGATTGATTTATTTTCTTATTAATTTTTTGTTTGTTTATTTTTTAAATCTTATTTTGTGTTTTTAACAAAAAAAAAAAAAAACAAACAAAAAAAAATTATAATGTAATTAATTTATTGTGGAAAACCTGATGCGGCCCAGTCTCACCCAGACTTTGCCTCCAGTGGCCCCCAGGTAAGCTGAGTTTGAGACCCCTGCATTAGTGAGTCTTAAAAATCCTCAAACCTCAGGTGATTACAGCAATCAAACTTCAGGCGAACAAAACAGGCTTTGCATGTCTTGTAATAAAATAGGCCATAGAGAGCAAAAATGAGGACATCAGGGGAGGGACCACCTCCACCATATTTTCTGAAAAAAAAAGGGTAATCACTAAGAAGCAA